>NC_058130.1:311621714-311669016 GCF_016433145.1 Gracilinanus agilis | reverse complement strand
ATTTCTTTTTCTTCTCTAATTGCTATTGCTAGTGTTTCTAGTACTATGTTGAATAATAGAGGTGATAATGGGCATCCTTGTTTCACTCCTGATCTTATTGGGAAGGCTCCTAATTTATCCCCATTGCATACAATGCTTGTTGATGGTTTTAGGTATATACTGTTTATTATTTTTAGGAAGGGTCCTTCTATTCCTATACTTTCCAATGTTTTCAATAGGAATGGATGCTGTATTTTGTCAAAGGCTTTTTCAGCATCTATTGAGATAATCATGTGATTTTTGTTTGTTACATTGTTGATATGGTCAATTATGTGGATGGTTTTCCTAATGTTGAACCATCCTTGCATTCCTGGTATAAATCCCACCTGATCATGGTGGATGATCTTCTTAATTACTTGCTGGATTCTCTTTGCTAATATTCTATTTAAGATTTTTGCATCTATGTTCATTAGGGAGATTGGTCTATACTTTCCTTTTTCTGTTTTTGGTCTACCTGGCTTTGGAATCAGTACCATATTTGTGTCATAAAAGGAATTTGGTAGGACTCCTTCTTTGCTTATCATATCAAATAATTTGTATAGTATTGGGATTAGTTGCTCTTTGAATGTCTGATAGAATTCACTTGTGAATCCATCAGGTCCTGGTGATTTTTCTTAGGGAATTCTTTGATGGCTTGTTCAATTTCTATTTCTGATATGGGATTATTTAGGTATTCTATTTCTTCTGCTGTAAATCTAGGCAATTTATTTTATTTTTGTATTTTTTTATATTATTATATTTTTGTAGATATTCATCCATATCTCCTAAATTGTTATATTTGTTGCCATATGATTGGGCAAAATAGTTTTTAATGATTGCCTTAATTTCCCCTTCATTAGAGGTGAGGTCTCCCTTTTCATCTTTGATACTGTCAATTTGGTTTTCTTCTTTCCTTTTTTTTTTATTAGATTGACCAGTACTTTGTCTATTTTATCTGTTTTTTCAAAATACTAGCTTCTAGTCTTATTTATTAATTCAATACTTCTTTTACTTTTGATTTTATTAATTTCTCCCTTAATTTTTAGTATTTCTAATTTAGTTTTCATCTGAGGGTTTTTAATTTGTTCGCTTTCTAATTTTTTGAGTTGCATACCCAATTCATTAATCTCTGCCCTCCTTAATTTGTTAATATATGTATTGAAGGATATAAATTTCCCCCTGAGTACTGCCTTGGCTGCATTCCACCAAGTTTGGTAGGATGTCTCATCATTGTCATTCTCTTCAATGAAATTGTTGATGGTTTCTATGATTTCTTCTTTGACAAATTGGTTTTGGAGAATCATATTGTTTAATTTCCAATTGGTTTTTGATTTTCCTGTCCAGGTGCCCTTACTAATTATTATTTTTATTGCATTATGATCTGAGAAGGTTTTTATTATTTCTGCTCTTTTGCATTTGTTTGCAATGATTCTATGTCCTATTACATGGTCAATCTTTGTGAATGTGCCATGTGCAGCTGAAAAGGTGTATTCCTTTTTGTCCCTATTTATTTTTCTCCACATATCAATTAAATCTAATTTTTCTAGGACTTCATTCACCTCTCTTACCTTTTTCTTATTTATTTTTTGGTTTGATTTATCTAGATCTGAAAGAGGAATATTTAGATCTCCCACTAGTATGGTTTTATTATCTATTTCCTTCTTGAGCTCTGCTAGTTTCTCCTTTATGAATTTGGATGCTATGCTACTTGGTGCATACATATTGAGCAGTATTATTTCCTCATTGTTTATACTGCCTTTAATAAGGATGTAATGACCTTCCCTTTCTTTTTTAATCATATCTATTTTTACTTTGGCTTTGTCAGAGATCATAATAGCCACTCCTGCCTTCTTTTTTTCATTTGATGCCCAAAAGATTTTGCTCAAGCCCTTAACCTTAAACTTGTGTGTGTCTACCCGCCTCATATGTGTTTCTTGTAGACAATATATGGTAGGATTTTGGTTTCTGATCCACTCTGCTATTTGCTTCCGTTTTATGAGCGAGTTCATCCCATTCACATTCAGAGTTACAATTATCAGTTGTGCATTCACTGACATTTTTGTATCCTCCCCTAGACCCACCCCTTCTTCTTACACTATTTTCTTTTAAACCAGTGGTTTGCTTTGAGCCAGTATCCCTTATCCCCTCCCTTGATTGACTTCCCTTTCTGCCCCCTCCCTTGTTATTCCCCTCTTTTTATTTTTTAAAGGCCTAATGAATTCTCTCCCCCTTCTTCTCCCCTTCCTTTTTTGACCTCCCCACTCCCCTGCTCCCTTTGGTTTGTCCCTTCTGACTTTCTCAGTAGGGTTAGATAGAGTTTTTGATCTGAATGGATAATAAAGCTACTCTTCCCTCTCCGGGTTGATTACCCTGAGAGTAAGGTTTAACTATTACCTCTTAATGCTCTCTTCCTCTCCTTCTTATAATAGTATTTATCTCCTCCCCTTCCCATGTCCTCTTTGTGTGTAATAGAATATCCTATTTTTCTTATTTACTCAGATTTTTCTTGGTGTTCCCTATTATTCCTCCCCTCTTTCCCATCCCCCATGTCATCTTAGACCATTTAGTATCCTATCCTCTCCCTATGAATTATTCTTCTGGTTGCTATAATAGTGAATATTATAATAGTGAATAGAGTTCACTACAGAGAATTATACATAGCATTTCTCCACATAGTAATACAGATAATTAGATCTTATTTAAGCCCTTACAGAGTCAAATTTAAAAAATTATAAGTTTTCTTTCTTTTCCCTCTGTTTCTTATTTACCTTTTCATGTTTCTCTTGATTTTTGTGGTTGGGTATCAAACTTTCCATTTAGTCCTGGTCTCTTTTGTGCAAAAACTTGGAATTCTTCAATTTTATTGAATGCCCATACTTTCCCCTGGAAGTATATAGTCAGTGTGGATAGGTAGTTGATACGTGGCTGAAGACCCATCTCTCTTGCCTTTCTGAATATTGTGTTCCAAGCCTTGAGGTCTTTTAGCGTGGAGGCTGCCAGATCCTGTGTGATCCTTGGTGCACCTTGATATTTGAATTGTCTCTTTCTGGCTTTTTGTAAGATTTTTTCCTTTTACTTGAAAGCTCTTGAATTTGGCTATTATATTCATTGGTGTTGACTTTTCTGTGTCCAATGTAGAGGGTGTTCTATGGATCCTTTCAATGTCTATATTGCCCTCTTGTTGTAGAACTTCAGGGCAATTTTGCTGAATAATTTCTTTAAGTATGGAGTCCAAGTTTCTATTAATTTCTGCCTTTTCAGGAAGACCAATGATTCTCAAATTGTCTCTTCTAGACTGGTTTTCTTGGTCTGTCACTTTCTCATTAAGATATTTCATGTTTCCTTCTATTTTATCAGTCTTTTGCCTTCACCCGCGTAGACACTCGGGAAAGTCTGTGCTCGCCCCCAGCCACTGGGGTTCTTTGTCTTGCAGCACACAGGTATAAGCCCTGGGGCTGCTAGTGATTTACTGTTTGCCCCTGTCCTGTTTTCACTCTTGTGCATTGTTCTTGGCGTTGTGCGAGGTGTGTGGTGTGGGGAGGGGCTTCTTCCTCTCGTGTTTTAGTGAGAGCTGTTTCACCCCTTTATAGTGTAGAAATGCCCCGATTCTGTGTACCTTCAATGCTGTGCCCTGTTGTGGGGTTCCTTCGTTTGTCTGGGCTCATTTTTATTTCCCCTTGAGGAGTCCTGTATGCTTTGGTTAGGAGAGATAGAGCAGCTGCTCCTTACTCTGCTGCCATCTTAACTGGAAGTCTCCAGTTTTTTCTTAATACAAACTCAATACAAAAAAATCTCTTCCCTAGGTGTATCTCTGGGTAATATTATATGGATATAAATTATAGAATGCCACAATCTCTAAGGAATAAAAATCATGGATAATGCAAAGGATAATGCCAAAGATGCATGATGGATGTAAGTAGACTACAGCATATTATTCTCAATGATACTAACAGGTATACAGAATGACATTTATGAATTTTAAGAATAGGAAAGAACTCATACTACCCATAAAGAGATGGTAATTGACCACAACAAAAAGACCTTTCAAAAACAGCTCTAGTACCTACAAAAATATTGGAGTTAGACTCGCTCCTCCAGAATGGTGGTTTCTTTATGGAGGATTTATGGGAACAAAAATCATACCAGGTAAGAAAATGTGGATGGAGTGTACTTTGCATTGTTTGAAGGCAACCCTACACCACTGAGATTGTGGATCCATTCCCTAGAATTCCAGTAGGATCAGCATTAATCAGTCATTCTCAGTATAAATCATATTGAACTCTCACTGAAAATTGTTTTAGTTGAGCCCTCACCAAGAAGGATAGATAGCCAAAACCTAGTCTGGAACATTAAGTACCATTGGAACAATTCTGTTTTGAGGTCATTTTAAAGAGTGTTTAACTCTTCCTCATTCATTTTTCTTCTTTTTCTAAACAATGTCATGGTATCTTTAGATAGCATGATTTAGGGACAAAATACTCCTCCTCCCAATAAAATGATGATGATACAGATCATTTGGATCTCCTAGCAGAGATTTCTCTTTCTCCCATTTGTTGCCCTTGGAGTAGTAATAATGAGAGACAAGCCTCAAGGAATCTGTCTTCATCTGTCAGACAAATTACTTTTACTATTGTTGTAGTATTTTGCAAAAGTATTCTAGAGATATTTCTGTGTTTCTTGGATGACAAAATCAAACCTATATATAAATGTATGAAAAAATGCTTTAACTAATTATTGATTAAAGAAATGCAAATCAAAACAGCTCTGAGATATCTCACACCTATTAGATTGACTAAAGTGATAAAAGGGCAAAATGACAAATGACAAAAACGTTATTGGAATAATTTTGGAGAGCAATATGAAATTATACTGCAATAGTTATAAAACTGTGTATACCTTTTGATCTAGTAATGCTCCTATTAGGTTTATTTCCTAAGGTGATTAAGGAAAAAGGAAAAGAAACTATATATTCTAGAATATTTATAGTAGCTCTTTTTGGGGGTAGAAAAGAACTGGAAACTGAAGGGAGGTCCATAAATTGGGGGATGGTTGGACAAGTTGTGATACATGATTATATTGGAATACTATAGTGCCATAAGAAATGACAAATAAGATGATCACAAAAAACCTGGAAAGACTTATATGAAGTTATGCAAGGAGAATGCTGCACATAGTAACAACAATAACATATGATGATTGACTATAAATGTCTTGGCTATTTTCAACAAGGCAAGAATCCAGGATAATTCCAAGGAACCCATAATAAAAAAGGATATCCACTTCCACAGAAAGAATAGTCAAATGTAGATTGAAACATAATATTTCTTCACTATTTTTCCTCCATGAATTTTTCTCTCATATAAGTAACATGTCTTTTGTTTTACAACATGACAGCCATGGAAATATGTATTATATAATAATATATGTACAACGTATATCATTCTACCTGCCTTCTTGGGGAGGGAGGAAGAGTGGGAGGAAGGGGAAAAAAGAATAAGACATATTTAAAACATAATGTGAAAATTTGTTCCTCTTGGATAAGGAGATTTGTTCTAATTTATTACATAGTTATAACGAGTAATATGTATTATATCATTGTTATTTTATATATTAAAAAAGGTAACTAAAAAAAATGAAGGGTGAACAATGGCAAGACTTCAGTATACCCTTGGCTCTAGTCCTTCCAATCAAAACAGTGGAAGGTGTCCATATTTCTAAAAAGGATAATAGCATATTAACATCTTGTTAACACAGAACTACCTTGTCATCTATGATTATGAGGGGGAGAATGGGGAAAGGAGATGATTAGGGAACAGCTCACCCTTTAACATATGCTTTATTTAGGCTTTGCTTCTCTGCCATTCCAGTTCTGAATATTTTTAATTGATGTTCCTTCTCTCAACTTAAAGTAGCTTCTCTGAAATTTCCATCCATTGCTTAGTATTCTGCCTGCTAATGCCAAAAAAACCCCAAAAAACAAAACTAATTCCTCTTTCAGATGACAGCCTTTCCAATATGTGAAAACAGTAATCATGACCCACCTCCAATCTCTGAGTCTTCCCTTCTCCAGGTTAAGCCTTCTAAGCTCCTGCAATGATCTCCCCTAACTGCTTTCCTTTGACATTCTCTAGTATATTGATGTTTTTTTTTGTGGTGTGTTCCTCAGAAATGAATAAAATTCTCAAGATGTGGTTTGATCAGGGCAGAATACTCCTTATTCTTATAGCAATATGCCTTCTGATGCAACCTCAGATCTTATTACTCATTGCCATTTGATACTGTTGACTCACATTGAGTTTGCCATTTACTAAAATTTATCTTTTTTCCCCCTCAGATGACTTGCTGCCTAGGTCTTTCCTATATTTGTGAAGTTATTTTTGTTTGTTTTTTTTTGGGAAACTAACAATAATACCACTTTTACCCCTACTGAATTAGTTTTATTAGAGTTGGACCAATATTCTAGCCTGTCAAGCTCTTTATGAATCCTGATCGTCATCCTGCGTGTTATCCCTTTTGGTTTTGAATTATCTGTGAATTGGATAAGAATGACATTTATGCCTTTATTGCTAAAAAATGTGAACAATATAGGCCCAAGTACAGATTGCTGGGGTTTTCCCTTCCAAATTGATGTGGTTCCATTAATTCCATTAGTGACTATTTTTTTTTTTTGTATTTGACCATACAACCAGTCTTGATATACCTATTGAACTATATTGTCTCTCCTTCATCTTTCTAAAAGAATAGTATGATACGTCGTTGAATACTTTGTTAAATATAGATAAACAATATCTGCAGCAATCCTTTGATATACCAGTTAAGTAATTTCTCAAGAGAAAAATTAGTTTAGTCTGGCATAATCTGTTGGCTATGCTGGCCCTTCATGATAATCACCTCTTTAAATATTCACTAATCTCTTTAGTAATATGTTCTAGAGTTTTGCCAGAATTGAAGTTAGATTCACTGCCTATGTAGTTCACAGACTCAAATGTCTTCCCTAATTTGAAAATAAAAACATTTGTCTTCCTCTAATCTCAAAGTACTTTTCTTATGTTCCATAATTTTTCACAAATTGTTTATAAAAACTTAGCAATGACACCTGTCATTTCTTTCATTACTGAGATGTAGTTCATTTGGTCCTGGTGACTTAAGCTTATCAAAGACATCTAGAAGCTGTTACCATCACCCTATTTAACCTGGATATTTACTCTTAATTGCTGATTTTTGTTCTCTACTTTCCAGTTTGAAGATTAACCCTTTTAGGCTTTCTCTCTTTCATTTTATTTTCCTCCTGAGGTCTCTCCAACAATTGTCATTTCCTTTTTTTTTGTCATCAATTTGAATGATATAAGGTAGAAACTCAAAATTACTAAAATTTGTATTTCCCTATTAGCAATTTGGTACATTTAAAGATATAATTATTGCTAGCCTGGATTTCTTCCTTGAGAACTGTTTGTTCATATCCTTTAATCATTTATCACTTGGGGAATGGCTCTTCTTCCTATAATTTGGGATCTCTACTATTTCTTGAAAATAAAACCTTTATTAAAGAAAATTCTTGTGAAAACTTTTCCAAGTTAATTTTCCCCTTAATTATTTGATTAAAAACTTGAAATTTTATGTAATCAAAATTGTCCAAACCATAGATACAAAAGATAATTTTTTTCTTGCTTGTCCAGTTTGTGATTACATGAATTTTTGTAGCTAAGTCATGTGTCTGAAGCTTAACATGATGTTAATCTAATTCCAATTTCAGTCAGATTGCAATTCAGTTTTTCCAACAGTTTTTGTCAGATAACGAATCCTTATTCCAGGAGCTGGGGTTGTGGGTTTTTTACTAGTTTCGTATACTAGTTTAGTATACATTATACCTAATCTCTTCCATTGCTTGACCTCTCCATCTTCTAAATAGTATCAAATAATTTTAATAATTACTGCTATACTACTAGTATAGTTTGAGATCCAGTATTGCTAGGTTCATCTCCCCTCTCCTTTATCATTTTTCCCCTTGAGATTTTTGACCTTTTGTTCCCTCAGAGTGATTTTTTAATTACTTTTCCTAGCTCTATTAAATAATCTCTTGGTAGTTTTATTGGTATGGCATTGTATAAGTAAATTCATATAAGTAAGGTTGTCATTTTTGGTATATTGACTTAGTCTATCCATCTGTAAGTAATATTTCCACAATTATTTGTCTTTATTTCTATAAGCAATGTTTTGTGGTTTTGTTCATATAGTATGTTTTGTGGTAAGCAAATGCCTAAGTCTTTTAGACATTCAATAATTTTTAAAATGGAATTTCTCTCTGTTGAATTTTATTGGTAAGAAATAATGATGATTTTTATGCATTTATTTATATGCTGCTATTTTACTGAAGTTATCATTTCAATTAATTTTTACGTGACCCTCTAGGATTCTCTAATTTTACTAAGTAATCTGCAAAAAACGCCATCATTTTCTTAATATATCTTCTTAATATACTACTTGTATTTAATCTCTCCCTATTCTTTCCAATCCTATGCCTTTTTTTCCTATTTAAACCTGTGATAATTAGATTAAGTCTACACTGCCTATCTTTAGACTTAATCACCAAAGGTGAGAGCATCTTCCAGTTCTGGGAGGTCCTAACCCATGTGTGCTAAGTGAGGAATCAGAATCAACCCACCGCCCCCTACGCTTTCTATTAGAAAGCGTCTATTGTGATTGGACACTCAGGCTAGGGGAAGGCACTGGAAGTGACATGTACGTGACCCCTTTAAAACAGGGAGTTGAGTGAGTGAAGCTTCTTTTGGTTTGGTGAAGGAGACCTGAGGGAGCTTTGCTGGTTCCTGACCGAGACTGTTCCACTTGGTGAGTTTAAAGACTGAATCTTCCTGAACTTCTATTAAAAAACCTTTTTATAGACTCTGAATGAAGTTTGCTCCATTCACCTCCGGGCCTTGGGCCCTTTAACCCTCGGTTGAGGGTTAAGATCTATCTGGACTAATCAGTGGGATAGATTCTTATTTCTGTACTTTTTCCTCTCTCTTCTCATGTAAATAAATTTCCATAAAAGTCAATTTTGACTTGAGATTATTTTTAATTGAGGATTGATAATAGTTCAATCCTCTGTGGACCATCTTTAATATATTGAACCCATAAAACCTCTTTTTCACCCTTACAAAAACCCCTTACCTTCCATCTTAGAATCCATACTGTGTATTGGTTTCTAGGCAGAAGAGTAGTAAGGGCTGGGTAATGGAGGATTAGTGACTTGCCCAAGGTCATATAGCTAGGAAGTGTCCAAGCAATCCTATTCCTTTTGAAAATGGTACAGTGTCCCAGAGCCATTTTTCAATCAGTGATCTAATCCCCTCTATTTTCAGTGATATCAGGTCTTTGCATTGAGATATTTTTACTTTGGGATATTTTAACTTGCTTGTTAACCATACTTTGTACATTTATGGTTAGGTATATAAGTCCATTGGTTTTATTACTGGCTCCTTTCTTGGAATATGTCTTCTTAAACTTTTGGTCATTTCTACTGATACTTTTCTTACTGTCCTGTAATTTGTCTCTATCATGTCTAGCTTAGTAGATATCTATATCTATATCTAAATATCTATATATTATTTATCTTTATATGAACTTTTGGTATATAATCCATATTTATATTATATTATATATAGGTAATCTATATGCATATAGATTAGACGTTGAGATAGAGGTATAGATACACAGAGATGTAGTTTTTTTCTCTCTCCATTTCTTTTCATGTTTCTTACATCTGTCCTCTATCTCCACTTACAAAGCCATCACTCCAGTTCAGACTTTCATCACCTTTCACTTTAACTGTTGCAAAGCCTCCAATTCATCTCCTTGTCTTCATTCTCTTCTATCTCCAAGCCATCCTCCAAACAGCTGCCAATTTCATATTCCTGATGCACAAGTTTGACCATGTCATTCCTTAGTCAAAAATCTTAAAGGCTCTCAATTAAAATATAATTCCTTTGACTTTTAAAGCCTGTGCTGTTTGACTCACGCTTAATTACCTTTTAAGTTTTATTTCATGTTAGTTTCCTTCCATGCTTTCTTCATCCACATATGATATTCCATATCTCACTTCTATGTCTTTGTACCCATGTCTGGAATATACTATCTCCTCCCTTCCATCTGAGAGAATCTCTTGTTTCTTTAAAAGCAAAACTCAGGGGTCACCGTGCAAAGGAGGTCTTTCCCAATTCTTCTTAAAATTATTTTGCTTTTGCTTTTTTACATGATGACTTTCCTATTAGAAGCAGCGAGGTGATACAGTAGACAAAGAGCACTGGGCTTAGAATCAGGAAGACTTATCTTCATGAGTTCAAATCTTGCCTCAGATACTTACTATGTGAGTTTGGGCAAGTCACTTAACTGTTTGCCTCAGTTCCTCATCCATAAAAACGAGCTAGAAAAGGAAATGGCAAACTACTCTAGTTAGTATCTGTCTTTGCCAAGAAAATCCCAAAATGGGTTCGTGGTGGTCAAACACAACTAAAACAACTCAACAACAACAACAACAAATCTTTCCTATTAGAATGTAAATTCTTTGAAGGTAAAGGCTTTCATTTTTTTTTCCTATTTGCATCCTTAGTGCCTAGCATGGTTCCTTGTATATGGCAGGAAGAACTTAATAAAGATTTGCTAAATATAAACGGAAGAAATCCATTGGAAATCTAAGTTAGAGGAAATCCATAATTAGAGAATGGCTAAATAAGTTGTGGTATATGGTTGTAATGGAATACTGTTGTGCTATTAGAAATGATGAGCGAGATGATTTCAGACTTACATGAATTAATGCAAAGTGCAGTGAACAGAATTAGGAGAATATTGTACATAGTAACAGTAATATTGTATCATGAATGATTTAGCTGTTTTCAGCAGTACAATGATCCAAGACAACTCTGAAGAACTCATGATGGAAAATGCTATCTACTTCCAAAGAACTGAAAGAGGCAGAATGAAGACTTAAGCATGCCATTTTCACTTTATTTTCTTTGTGTTTTTTTAGGTCTTCTTCCAGAACATGACTAATATGGAAATGTGTTCTGCATGATCGCACATGTATAACCTATATCAAATTGCTTATTGTCTCAGGGAGTGGGGAGGCGAGAAGGAAGGGGGAGAATTAGGAACTCAAAAGTTTTAGAAAACAAATGTTAAACATTGTTTTTATATGTAATTAGGATAAAATAAAGCATTATGAAAAAATAAATCTATGTTTTATTTGTGGGGGGAAAGATTGTACTACTTAAAATTCAAAGAAACTAACAGACCAGCCCATAGTCTCCATCAATCAATAGTATTTCAAAACAAGATAAGTCATAACCAGAGCCACAAATAACAAAATCCTGACTTTGGTCCTTTAAGGTTATGAAATAGCTAATGATTTTATTGACTTAGAGTTAATGAAAATGGGCTAAAAGTGTACATATAGAGAAAAATGTATAGGCGGTTAACAAAAGTGAGAGGTAACTGATGGAAACCCCACCTGCTCTATAAATACATAAAATGTCAAGAAAAATAGAGAAAGAACCTCAGCACCTTGGGTAGATGGACTCTCATGAATTTATAGGAGGGCATAGGGAAAAGTTGCACAAGATGGGCTGGTATGGATGGACTGATCTGCCTTGTTGGATGGAATGGATACATGACCGAGATGACAGATGTAACAAGTATGGAAATATAAGAATGAATAGGACTTGGCATAGGCCAGGAAATTAAGTCACTGAAAGTATTAAATTTAACTTATCCGTATGAAATTTGTTTAAAATACTGTCAAACTTCAGTTTACATTTTGACAGGAAGTTTTGAAAATGTCCCAAATTAGTTGTCAAGCCCAATATCTGGAGAGTTATTTACATTTATTCCATTTAATTTATCTATCTGTACCAACTGTGGCATTGCTTTATTTTGCTCTATGAAAACAGTACTATCTATGTACGTAATCTTCCAGATAATCCTTCTTTTCTTTTACTAGCATCTTCTAAAGAATACTTTGCCATAGTCTAGTCATGCAGAAGATATGCAGGCTTTAAACACATGCATTTGTAATTCTGTAAAGCGTGGTATTGAGTTCTATTACTTGTTCCAACAAAAACTACTGAGGAAAATGTGCGCTCATTCTCCTGCCCCCTGCTTTCAACCAAAGTCCCAGGCTAAGACAGATCAGCAAGCTCAGTGAAAAATCATAAGAACAAAGTATATGCATGGAAACCTCATTTATTTGCTTTCAAGAATAGTCAAAATTATTTGAGAAGGAGGCTTGTTGGATTAAGAAAAGATATTTATGGACCCAGTGATGTCAGTGAAAAAGTATCTCTTAAATAAAGAGGCTTAAGTCCCTTTAAAAAATATATTCATTTCTTTTTTACATGGTTTTCTATTCTGTTCTTCTTCTCTCTCCTAATTGAACAACAACAACAACAAACAAACAAACAAACGAAAATAAAACCCTTGTCATAACAGGCATAGTCTGAGAAAACAAATTCCCATTTTGGCCTTGCTGGAATATATGCAGATATTTCTGCTGAGTTTTAGGTTTATCATCTCTCTAGTAAGAGGTTCTATGACTGTTGTCTTCTGGATATGTGGTTTGTCATTGTCTTGATCAGGGTTCTAAAGCCTTTCAATGTTTTTCTTTTCTTTCTTTATAATGCTATTGTTAACATATAAAGCGTTTCCCTAGTTCTCATTTTGTTCTGCATGGACGTATAGAGATTTTTCAAATTTCCTCTGAAACAGTGTTTCCCATTATTTATTTTGTTAAATATTTCCCTTTACATTTTAATCTGGTTCCAACCACACTTGGGAATGTAGGTTATAGGTGGTTCATAGGCCATGTAAGTTTCACACCTCTAATCTAGAATATCTAATTCTTTAAGGAAGTAGATAAATTAGGTGTGATTATAATTTAGTTTATCCTCTTTAAGCAAAATGTCTTTTTTTTTGTTTTCTTTTTTTAATGTAGTTTTTTTGGTATGTAAATCTTGTCCAAATATATTATATAGGCTTCCCTGATTTCTTAAACATAATATACTGAGTACAATTTAGCTTCTTAGTGACTCAGGGTTTCATTGTTATAAATCAGCAAGAAGGGGACATAATGTTATGAAAGAATGCTATTTAGTCCTGATTCCTAATGTCACTGACTAATACTTTCATGCCATCCCTTACTGGTATTTTTCTAAACTCATTCCATGCAAATCTCTCTCAAGCTTTGGACCTTTTGCTCTGAGACATGAAAAAACTAATTTGGCATCATGTGAAAAACGTTAATAAACTGGCCACTGCCTTTGATGAAAGATCTCTCTGATGGGTTTATAGCCCAAGGAGGTCAATTACAAGAAGAAAGGAAAATTCCAGATATTCCAAAATAGTCATAAAAGCACTGTTTGTAACAACAGAAAGCTAGAAACAACTTATGTGGCCAACGATTGGAGGGAATAGCCGATTCCCTACCTTAATGCAATGTGACAGGTGTCCTGTGGCTCATGAATGCAGTGGAATGCTATTGTATCATAAGGAACTACAAATATAAAGAATTCATAGAAACAGGAAGATTTCTGAGAGCTGAATGATAGTGAAGAAAGGAGTACTAATATATATTGGTTCCAAATTATTGAAGTTTGAAATGCATCTTTCGTTTCTGCCAAAAAAGCAATAAACTACAAAAATAGAAATTATTAGCAGTAGTGATCACCAAAATAGAAAGTTTTTAAGGAAAGGTAAATATATCTGAGAGAGGTGCAGTTTTTGAGAAATTGCTGATGCATCAAAATGTATGATTTTTTAAAAAAAAAACTGATTTTAGGCAAAGCTTGGATTTTATACCAGATAATTTGGCAAAGTTTGAGAAAAAGTGTTCAGACTAATATAGTATATATGCTATATAAATATACCTAGCATTCACTTATCTGCATGTGCATTTTTTTTTAACACTTAACTTCCATCTTAGTATCCGTATAATGGTTCCAATGCAGAAGAATGGTAAGGCAATGGGGATTAAGTGATTTGCTCAGATAAAACTAAGAAGTTCCTAGGGTCAAATTTGAACCCAGTACCTTCTGTCTTGGCCTGATTCTCAATCCACTGAGTTGCCTAGCTACCTCAAAAAGATTGGCTTTTATGTATCCAATCAGTTCCCTAGTCTACCTCTACAACACCTCATGCTCACCACTAAAATAGAAGAGGTCTGCTTATGTCATTCCCCTGCTCAAAAACCTTCAATGGCTTTCCATTGCCTATTAGATTAAAAAAAAATAGCTTAGCTCTCTACAATTTAGTTTCCATCTGCCTTTCTTGCCCTGTTTCATTTTACTCCGTTCTGTGAACTTGATCTACCAATTAAACATTATCATTAACTGTTTCTTGAACTTGACATTCCATCTCCTATCTCTGTACATTCACTTAGACTACTTACTCCCTCCTTGTATCTGTCTTTCAGAATCCTTGTTATCTCAAGCGTCACCTCTATAACAAATCTTTCCCTGATGGCCCCAGTGAAGCTTTACCTTAGATTAGTTGACTTCACTTTCCTTCCCTTCTTTTAATATTTCAAACAGGTTAAGGATTGGTGATTTCATCACTAGAGCATAGCTAATGGAACAAGTGGAATGAACTGTTTGGGAACCTGGGGCAGCAGAATTTAGAGCCCATTTGAAGGCTGAAAAAACTGTAATGAAATTTAGTCATACATGAAGGCATCCTTCATTATATATTCAGTTCACATTTTGTTTTCGAAGATGAGCTATTTAGAACAGCCACCCTATATTAATTCTTCTGAGGTTCTAAAAAGATATGAATGTCTTTCTCTTTGTAAAAAGTCTTAATTATTACTTAATTAGTATTTTTTTCCTGACTTTTTTTTTAAACTCTTACCTTACATCTTAGAACTAATATTGTGCATTGATTCCAAAGAAGAAGAATAGTAAGGGTTAGGTAAATGAGGTCACACAAGTAGGAAATATCAGAGGTCATATTTGAACCCAGGGCTTCCCATTTCTAAGTCTGGCTCTCAATCTACTGAGCCACTTCGCTGCCCCCTGATCTTTTATTCCTTAGTCATTACATATAAGTGTGAAAACCTAGAACATATATGTCATGCAGAAAACTACTGAAAATCCACAGCATTTGTAAATCTAACACTGAAGAAAAAAAATCATTGATAACTAACTGCTAATGCTATTTAAGGGAAGGCAGAGGCAGCAGTGCTGAAATACCTCAACTTCATATTAAAAATCTGTTGTAGAAAATTAGTAGGTAAATGAAACAGTAATTTTTGTTAATCTAAAATAAACTTTTTTTGGGAATAATTACAAAGGTGTTCTAGTTTTTGACCATAATTTTTATATTAAAGTAAGCTTATCATCCATACGATGGTAATACTTATTTATAAGAACTCTTAATTATCATTATCTGGGGCTTATTTTGTTTTAGCTCATAATTCAGAAGGCTCATTTTTTTAAATCAGCAAGAAAACTTCTGGTAAGAGTGTTTATATTTGTAAAAATCTCACAATTACTCATTTTTAATTAAGTATAATTCTAATAATTAAATATAATTATGTGAACTATATCTGTACTTAAGTAACACTGCCCATGGATAATGAAGCTTTTCCAAATGGTGTGTCATATTGTCAAGGGTTATAGGTTAACATCATGAAAGACCTAATTCCTGTCATAAAGTATTCACAAAAGAGCTGAGATAAAGGTACTCTGAGAGCTCCCTAGAAGGCTAAAACCATTGATTCTCAGGTGTTTTAATCTCTAAAATAAAGGAAAATAAAGGTGAGGGTGATTAATACAGTGTAATTTCTCCTATGATTTTTCAGAGATAAAAAAGTATTATTTGTCTTTATTCAAAGTTCTTTCTAAGCAAGAAGTATGTTTCTTTAGGAGATTTTTTCCCCCCTACCATTTGAATTGGTATGCACTCATGGCTCCTTTCCTTAGCTGTAAATACAGCATAGAAAGAGAGAGCCAAAACAGGCTATCCCAATAACAACTGAACTGGCCAGTTCCCATACTTTGGGTTCTAAGGAAAAGGAAATAAGATAGATGTGCCATGCTACTGTCACTTACTTTAGCTCACTTTTCTCCCAGATTCAATTCAATATGCACGTATTAAGTACCTATAATGTGCCAGGCACTGTGCCAAGTGCTAGAGATACAAATAAAGAAAAGAAAGACAGTACCTTTCCTCAAAGAGCTTACAAACTTATGGGGTGTCGGGAAACCAAAAAGCAAGGAGATAGTGGAGGCCATCAAAGGGTTCTACAAAGGATGAGGGGAGGGTATGGTGTTCTGTGGGAATGAAATCAAGCAAAGCCATGATGAAAAATGGACAGCTACTTGGAAAGTTCAGAGTCTTCTTCTAAGGAAGGCTTTGGGAGAAGTTTAATGCAAGGTAAAATTAGGAACTGATAAATGGGCAAAAGATATGATGAACAGACAATTTTCAGATGAAGAAATCAAAACCATATATAGGTATATGAAAAAATACTCTGAATCTGAATCACCACTGAATTCTGATGATGTATCATCTCACACCCATCAAATTGACTAAAAGGACAAGAGGGCAGGATGACAGATGTTGGAGGGGATGTGGAAAAGTGGGTACACTAGTACACTGCTGGTAGAGCTGTGAACTGATCCACCATTTTGGAAAGTGATTTGGAATCATGCCCAGTGAGCTATAAAACTCTGTATTACTATTGCTGGGTCTATTTCCCAAGGAAATCAGGAAAAAGGGCAAAGAACACATATGTTCCAAAATATTTATGGCAGCTCTCTTTGTGGGAGCAAAAAATTGGAAATTGAGGAGAGTGGCCAAACAAATTGTAGTATATGATTGTGATGAAATACTACAACACTATAAGAAACAACTAGCAGATTAATTTTTAAAAAATCTTGGAAAAACTACATGAAATAACAAAGAATAAAATGAGTAGAACCAAGAGAATATTATATACAGCTACAGATTTATATTTGAACGATAACTTGTGAATATTCATCTTCAGAGAATGAACTGAGAAGTGGAAACGCAAAATTCATAATCTATATATTTTGCTTGGTGACACCTTCTGTGGTAAGGGGAATGAATGGAGGGGCTGAATAAAATAATTATTTTATTTTAAAAGATGAAATTGGGTGACACTGCTCTGATATTATTTTATCCACCAGCTAAACAGATGTAGTTGCTAAGTTGGTTTAGGGGTGTCCCTATCCACTAGGCTACTCTAAGCTAAAATCCTGCCCATGTTCCACAACCCAACCTCCCTTCACCTCCCTTAAACCTGGGGTCCCCAAGGGGAAGTCAGGGGTAGCTGGGTGTCTGGGTGAGGTCAAGGAAATCAGCACCCCAAAGTTGGGTTTGCAGGGCTTTATATAGCCACAGCCCAACTGTCAGGACCTAAGATGACACCTGCCAGGCCAGAGTTCCATTCTGCTAACTGACAGGATTGCCTAGGGTAATATTGCAAATGCAAGAAATCCTGCATTACATGGATGACACCTTCTATGATAAGGGGAGTGTATGGAGGGGCTGAATAAAATAATTATTTTATTTTAAAAGATGAAATTGGGTAAAGAGTAGTTTATTTTAGATGAAACACAAGTTCATAAAAGGCTACTAGTAAAGCTGGAAAGGTAGGTGAGAACCAGATTGAGCTGCTATTTATCCTGTAGACAATAGGGATCCCCTAGACCAGTGTGGGAGAATCCATAGCATGCGTGCCAGAGGGGGCTGCTCTCCTCCCCATCTCCACACAAGCCTGTGGATAGTTCTCCCACCACTAGCCCCTTTGCCCAGCATCCATGGGAGCTCTTCTTCCCTCCTCTGTCTGGGATAAGGGGGCAGCTCACATGTAGCATGATGGTTGCATTTTGGAAATTCATTCTCTAAAAGGTTCGCCTTCACTGTCCTAGACTATTTAGCTAAGTGGAATATTGTCAGAGTACTGCACCTGGAGTTAAGATGACTCATCTTCCTAAGTTCAAAGCTTGCTTTAGATACTAAATGTGTCAACCTGGACAAGTCATTTAACCCTGTTTGCCTCAGTTTCCTTATCTATAAAATGAGCAGGAGAAGGAAATAACAAACCATTTCAGCATCTTTGCCAAGAAAATCCTAAATAGGGTCACAAAGAGCCAATATGACTAAACCACAGAAAAAGATTGTCCCTGGAAGAAATAGTAAGATCATATAGTTCAAAAATTTTTGTTTGAAATCTGAATATAAAATAGCAAGAATTTGATCATGTCACTTGTGCTTTGGTATATGTTATTTGGTTTGTGCCATTTTGTGAGTAAAGTTAAAATAAAGCATTTCAGTGACACTGACAAGTTTGAAGGCAACCTGGACTGCTTCTTTGACAACAATCTAAATGTATAATCCTCAAGTTGTTATTAATACCAAACTGGCAACACTAGACACAGGTCAGGTTGCTGTGTGCTTACACGAGGTACCCAGATCTTCCTGTCTTCAGAAACTCAGAAAGGATGTTTGGAGGAGAAGACAGAGCCCTTAGGCTTGGAATGAGGAAAAACCTAGTTTGATTTCCATCTTGGGCACTTGCTCCCTACATCACTTTGGAAAAACCACTTAACCCTCCAGGACTTGAGTTTTCTCAATTGTAAAATGGCAAGTTGAATTCCATGACTTCTTAGATGCACTTCCTGCTTTAAATCAATCAAGCTAGTAATTGTGCATGTTCTCTGCTTTTATAAGGCTAAGAGCACGGTGATTAGCACATGGTAGGCATTTTAAAATGCTCCTTGACTGACTGACAATGACTGAGAGAACTAAAATAATGAATTCTGCGATTACTTTAATCCTATATGTTCATTTCAAATTACAGTCCTACAACTAAAGTGCCCAAAGACTTTTAAGTATGAAGAGTGAGACAATCTCACAATCTACAGGTTTCTTATGCCAAAGAGAACTAAAAAATTCGATGACAAATAAAATCTGTATAAAATATAACCCAAAAGGTATCAATAAACTTCGCTGTTCTGATCCTACCTTTAGGGATGCTGATCCTTTCCTCCTGACATTATTCCCTCACCCCTTCCTCTTTCCCACCTACCCCATCCCCCAGCCCCAAATGAGAAAAAAAAGAGACCAACCAGGAAATGTAAAATAAAACCCATTAATTAAATGGTCACAAAACAAACACAGACTTTCCATTATTCCACGGGACTAAATCCAGCCAAGAAAGGAGATTGCAAAACAAAAGCTGCAGCTTTATTACTTCAAATGGTGATAAATACTGTGTTTACCAAATGCCACAATCCCCAGGGTTGACACTAACTCAAAATGTTACAGAAAGTTGTTCTAACACTTGCCCTAAACTAAGGGAATTTTTAATAACCCCCCAACTTGCTTTTCAGCTGAAGTTTCAGCAAAGTTCACATTTTCTCAGAAAAGCATTTAAAAATGTTTGCTTTGTTCCTAAGCACTTAAAAATTAAAAACTTTTTTAAAAAAGTTATTGATAGGAAAAAAAATTAAACTAATTAAAGCATTGCATTGGGTTTTTTCTCCCCTTGCTTAGCTCTCCAAGAACAGTAGAGCAGTTTGAATAAAATATTCACAATTTTCACAGGTTGGGACAATGACTTTGCCTTCATAATTGTCTCTACCACAAAGAAAGAGTCAAGGTCTGCCCTGCTTGTTAAGGCACTACAAATAAAACTACTAAATGTCTTTTCTTTGAATTAGTCAAGGTTCACAAATTGCTTGTCTTGCCATGCTATTATTGTTAAATCTTTACTTTGCTGGTAGAAATAGGGATTAGCATTTTAATTTTAGTTTATTTGAAATTAAGATCTTAAACAAATCTTGACCTTTTATTTTTCAATATTATATAAGAAATCTTTTTGTTATTTTTGTCTTGTGCTGGAGGCTATGGGATCAAAGTACCCCACAATGACTTTCCAAATATATAAATANTTGCCTAGCCCTTACCACTCTTCTTCTGCCCTAGAACCAATAAAGTATTGATTCTAAGATGAAAGTTAAGGATTTTAAAAATATTTTTAAAATAATCTTCAAATGTAAAAATATATTTATATATAATATTTTATATAAAACATTTGTATATGGATATATAAATTTTATATATGGCAAATATAAATTTATATATAAATATTTTTATTTTTATGTAAATATATTTTAAATATATAATTTAATGTTTATATAGTATATATTTATATTTTACTATTTTATATTATATATTATGTATAATGTATAACATAAAACACAATAAAAATAATATAAAATATATATAATATAAAACATTTAATGTTTATGTATAATATTAATATAATATATAAACATATATAATATACAAATATGAAATATACTATATTTTAATATAAATGTATAAATTAAATATACAAAGTATAAATATGAATATAAAATTTCATGAAATATATATTTTAATATAAAAATTAAAATAACACAATAATCATGTTAATATGTCCAAATCACCACAATTTCATATGATAGTTTATTTCTTAAACATATATTTTCTAAATGGAGAAACATAGCAAAAGACTATGTGCAGAAATATTTTGGAAGTTAGGTTAGCCAGAATCATCTATGGGCTGCATGGTAGCCTTTGGTACAGCCAATTTGTTGAATAGGATTGGAGACAGGAGTGTATTGGTAAATATTTTACAACTAATTCTCCAGGGAGGGGAAAATGTATATACAACACACATTTAAGTTTAATCTGCCTTTAATAGCACTTTCTCCATCACTTTCTTAAGTCTAGACAATCAATAGAACAATATACCAAGCCTTGATTTGTAGTATCTGCTGATTTGCACAGTTATAAATGCTCACAATGAAAATGTAACAATGAGCTCGCGAAGCTGGCTCCAGTACACAAGCCATTGGTTGTAGATTAAATAAGGCTGAGAAGTAAACAGTGCTTTCTGCCCTTCTTGTGATAGACTCACTCTCCTCCAGACCCCCACACGCCCCAGATGGTCCTTGACCTACATAGGACTGATCTCAGGCCAAATTGTGAAGGATATGAAGTCCATCTTTGGTGTTTCCAATGTTCTCCTTCCTGTGCTCACCCCCTCTCTTCTTACTTCCCCAAAGGCACCTACTTGCTCCCTTTATCTTCTCTCCTATATTGCAAAGACCTACCCTCAGAAAAGAAACTGGTAAACTCACCCACCCTGATGTGTAAGTCATTGATAAAGTTTAATATATTATCATTCACAGCATGTTACCATTTTCCAATGTTATAAAGGAATAAATGTGGCTCTCTTTTGGATTAAAGCAAAGGAATATAATTCTTTTTTTTTAAACCCTTGTACTTCAGTGTATTGTCTCATAGGTGGAAGAGTGGTAAGGGTGGGCAATGGGGGTCAAGTGACCTGCCCAGGGTCACACAGCTGGGAATTGGCTGAGGCCAGGTTTGAACCTAGGACCTCCTGTCTCTAGGCCTGACTCTCACTCCACTGAGCTACCCAGCTGCCCCGAATATAATTCTAACTGTGGGATTTAGTCTACTTGGGAAAGATATTCTGGACAGAATAGTCATTGAGACACAAGCAGATTCCTATTACCTAGGTGGTTGCCTACTCTGTTTCTATCAGGAGGATGCTTCACTAGCTATACAAATATATAACATTATACAATATACAATATATGTGTTGTGATTCAGCTTTTTTCAATCATGTCTGACTCTTTGTGACCCCATTTGGGATTTCCTTGGCAAAGGTATTGAAGTGGTTTGTAATTTCCTTCTCCAGCTCATTTTACAGATGAGGAAACTGAGGCAAACAGAATTAAATGGCTTGCCCAAGGTCATGTAGCTGATAAATTTTTGAGGCCAAATTTGAACTCAGAGAGATGAGTCTTCCTGATTCTAAGCCAAATGTTCTATCTACTGCCCCACACATATATATGAAAATATATATATACTCATATAGATATATGTATGTGTATAGAGATGCCCATACATATTAAATATACACTATATATTAATTATTAATACATGGTTTCATGTAGAGTATAAATTATAATTCATTATTAATTATCATAACAATGGCTAGCATTTATCTAGTCATTTAAAGTTTGCAAATATTTTACATCTCTTACCTGGCTTCACCCTCACAATAAACATGGGAAGTAGGCATTATTATTGTTCCTATTTAATAGATGAGAAAACGGAGGCTGATAGAGCTTAAAGAGACTTGCCCAAGATCAAGAGATGGCAAGTGTCTGAGACAGAATTTAAACTCAGAGCTTCGGGGCTCCCAATCTGACCCAATTCACTGTCACCTATCATTCTAGTGATGAAACAGAGGCTAGTGGAAGTTTACAATTTGATAGGAACATTTGCTGTGGATCCTTTTGGTTAACTCCATATACACAGTTAAACAGCCTTCCTTCAAAGCATTTTCCTCTTTGGCCCATTGCCATTGAGTTAGTATGGGACATATTGAGGCTTGCTCATAAGAATTAGTTGTTAAACTTGGATTTGACTTTAAAGGGGAAGCTACTAATGTTGCTGATTCTCAATCTCCAGGAGGTAATAAAGTTTCCTCTAGGAGAAGAGAAGAAGCCCCTGTGACCAAGGCTGTGGTCCAACACATTCAGGAAGAGCTAATTTCTTTTATATTCTATTTCTTTCTTAGTGTTTTTTTTTGTTGCTTCTTTTTTGCCTCTAGCTGGTATTCTAATGACATTTTTGAAGAGTTCAGTCAACTGAAATTGAGACCACAGAAAGCAAGCAAGTGCTGAAGACATTAACTAATTTAGCCTTCTGCCACAATTCCACATCATTTTTATTCATAAAGGCAACATTCTATTTTAGTCTCTTGGCACTGCCCAAGGTTGGGGGAAGGATTGTAATGCAAAGAAGACACCCTAGTCTTGGTATTCAAATGAAGGCAAGTCAGCAGCAGTACAGTCCCACCAGGAAAATGGCTGGTTGTGTAACTGAATCTTTTGCAATTTTTATCATCTCTACATAAAGAATAATGTTACTGAGTCATCAGAAAGCCTGAAATTTTTTTTAAACAACTATATTACATTTTTAAAAAATATATTGCTTTTACACTCAATATTGAGTTTTACCTGGAAACTGGAGGTCCATCAAAAAAGATGGGAAAAACACAAATGTTGGGTGGGGGAGGGGGGAGGGAACTACTTGAATTCTTTTCTAGTAATGAAAGCTTTAACTAGGAATTTATTTTTAAACTCTGCAGAAAGACTCAGTATCAATTTTTTTTTATAAAAACCCTTACCTTCTGTCTTGAAGTCAATACTGTGTATTGGCTCCAAGGCAGAAGAGTGGTAAGGGCTAGCTAGGCAATAGGGGTTAAGTGACTTGCCCAAGGTCACACAGCTTGGAAGTGTCTGAGGCCAGATTTGAACCTAGGACCTCCCGACTCTAGGTCTGGCTCTCAAACCACTGAACCACCCAGCTGCCCCATCAGTATCAATTCTAAGACACAAGAGCAGCAAGGGCTTAGGGAATTGTGGTTATGTGACTTGTCCAAGGTCACACAGCTAGAAAATGTCTAAGATTATATTTGAACTCAGGTCTTCCCAACTCCAACTCTATCCACTCTACTACCTAGTTACTATTATAACCAGTAATTTCTGAACCATTCTCCCCTGGAGGGAAATAGGGAAGACAGAGACATGGGAATACCATGAAATGTATGGAGGTAGAAAGCACTCAGTTGTTTGGATCATCTGATAGCTTCCACTCTAGTCCAAAGAATCACTAATTAAGTACTTATGAGTATAAGGTGTAGGGGATACAAAGACAAAACCAGCAATTCCTGCTCTCAAGAAGTCTACATTCTGGGCGGCAACTGGATGGCTCAGTGGATTGAGAGCCAGGCCTAGAGACAGGAGGTTCTAGGTTCAAATCTGGCCTCAGACACTTCCTAGCTGTGTGACCCTGGTCAAGTCACTTAACCCCCATCACCTAGCCCTGTAACAAATAAAAAAGTAACATAGAAGGATATATATAAAAGATATTAGGGTTAAAAAAAAGAAGTCTACATTCTAGTGAGAGGATATTACCTATAAATAGATGAGAACACACACACACACACACACACACACACACACACACACACACACACACACACACAGAGTGTGAAAGATAGGTTGGAAAAGAGCCTAGAAACCAGGAGTAGCATTAGGAGGGTACTGCAATGATATAGATGAGAAGTGATATCAGTGAACTTGGGTACAACTTTATGAATAGAGAGAAGGAGGTAAAGACAGAATAGATAATGCTTAGCAACTGGCTATATAAAGAGAGTAAAAGAAAGGGAGAGTCCAGAATAATGTTGAGACTATGAACCTGGGCAACTGAAAAAAAAAATAGCGGTGTCCACAGTAGAATTAGGAAATTTTTGAGGAGAAGAGGGCTAGGGAGGGGAGATAACTATAGATTTCTCTTTTGGAAATGCTGTTTGAAGGGCACATAGGACATCTAATTGGAGATGCCCAACAGACAGTGGCAATGGTGAAGTGATTCAATGGAAAGAGTCACAGGACCTAGGGCAGGATCTCAGCTCTGACACTTACCACCTATACGACTTCAAGCAAGTCCCTTAACTTCTTTGAGCTCCAATTTCCTGATCTATAAAATATTGAGGAGTGGATGACCCTAAGTTTCCTTTTAGTGCCATAGATCCTTAACTCCTACAATGCAGGATTGAAGATCAAGAGAGAGATTGTGGCTACATGTATAGCTCTGGGAGTTACTGCATAGAGATGATGGAGCTTCTCATGAGAGAGAATAACACCTGGGAGGGACAGTTGACCAACAGCTATAAGACACTGTTATTGATCTAGCAGATGAGATAAAGAAAGAGAACCAGAAAAGAGGGCAACAAAGAGGGGAAGGAGAGTAAGTAGAGTCAAGGAATATTGCCTGCTTTTTTCTAGATGTGGAGGAAAGCTATAGAAAGATGGTATCTGGTTATTCCTGCTAACTAGAAGCTAATTAGGTAACTCATCCATTTAGTGTGACAGACATAGAAGGAGAAAAGTCTGATATATTCCTCTGCCCACCATCACTATGCCTATCTCCTTTATAAGAGAGAATTTCTCCCTAATCACAATGAGAGTGGGTAAAGCCTAATCCTAAACAGAAAGTGCCAAAGGACCAAGATTTTCCTCTTGGGCACTCGGGTGGTCAGAGTTGGAGCTAGAACTGTTGTAGGATTAGGGAAACTGTAAGATGACAGGGGTCAGTGGCAATGAAGTCTCCCTAATTCCTGGTCTTTGGAGAAACACAGGCAGACTTGACTGGATGGGAGGGGCAGGAGCCTGTGGAGTACTCCTTCAACTCCCCCCTCCCTCTCAGCAGTTGGAAGTCAGTTAACTGTCTGGTAATAGAGGATAATCTGGCTTGATAACTTCTGGGCCAAGATGGTAAGTGGGAAAAGGCTAAACCCCTTATGATGATATCTTTCTCTGTATTATTTCCCCACAGGATAGAATAGGTGAGGCTTGATGTCTTAGAAGCAGTTCACTGGCTCAGAGGTTAGGATCAACTTCAGAGCCACTAGTAAGAGGAACTTGGCTTATGGAGGATGTGAGTATTTCCCCAAATTATCTGGATCCAGACACAGTTCCTAGATAAGGGTTTAATGATATCTGGGAATAGGAAGGGGTAAATGGTTTAGGAATGATAGGTAAGGAGAAACTACCTAAAACAACTATGTCAAATAAGCAGACCCTCCCCCCAAAGGGGGAGTATCTTGAATGGCTGACCTCCTATCTAAGCCCCTAAATATTCTTCTTTCTAAACCTAAATAGCCAAACCTAAAGCTAAATATCTAAATAAAGATTGACAGTGGTCTTGCTTGAAGGTCTAACAAAATAAAGCAGTTTTGGCTATCAGAGACTAAATGACCCAGCTCAGAGCTACACAGATTGCCCCTCTGCTCAGATCCAAGAGCAAAGAGTCAGGATCCTGCAAGAAGGGTGACCTGGCTTTTTATACCAGGACTCCAACTGCCTTTAACTGCTCCCTCTCTTATAGTTCTGGAGGGCACTATGGAATTCTGTGATGCAGCTTGAACCCTTCTCAGCAATATGGATCCCATGCTGTGGATCTGATTTGAGCAGGGTAGAGGGCAAAAGGTAAAGCAAACGTCCACCTGGGTCTTAAACCGTACCACTCCAGTGTCTGTACCAACCAGAACATTTGCTCTTGAGGATGACTGGAAGTTAGAAGTCTTAACCCTTCTGATGAGAGGGCTGGGATCTCATAGATGATAGACAGGTTATCCCTTGCCACCCATCTCATTCCCCAAGGGTCAAATACAGGCACTGGTTTCTAGCAGCTTCAGGAATCCTCGGAGGATTCTTGTCCTTGTCCTTGACTAGCCTCAGAGAGTAGGATTGGCAAGAAGAGTCCCAGATAGGTCAGAACCTATAGGGGCAAGATAATAAATAGCCAAAGTGCTACTAGGGTCAGCCTCTATAGATCACTAGGCTTGGGGGGAGGGGGAGAGGGGGAGGGACAACTCCACAGTTTTCTTTCCACAGGTGCCAACCCATGCACACTGATTGGTTAAAAGAGTGAGGATTGCCATCATTCCCATAATCTGCTTCTCTTTACATGTTGTTCCTCCCCAGAGTAAGAGAGCTCCATGAGAGCAATCTGTTTTTGCCTTTTTCTTATAATCCCCCAAACTTATCATGATGCCCGTCATATTGAAAAGGCATAACTGTTTGATTGGATGGCTGATTGATTGTGAGAGGCTTTCTTAAACCTTAAGAATTGGAACCCCCAGAGACCAGAGGGGTAGAAGAGGTCTGGCTCAAGACATGTGGGGAGAAGATTGTCCTATCCCTCCCCCATAACTTGCATCACAACCATTCCTCCAATGCACTTGTGGTACTAATTTGGTGTCCTTTACAGTTGGTCAAGCAAAGTTCTATTTGACCTATTCTGGTAATGCTTCTGCAGACTCCATCACGGTGAAGTCATTTGCTTATTGTTAAATAATGTTCAGACTGATTCACATAAAAGACTAAAAAAGTTGAAGAATGAACAAATGTTAGAGAAAAGGCTTTCTTCTGGTTTTTACTTTTTCCCTTCTCTATATCTATTTTACTGAGATAACATTATTGCCTACATGGTTCAATATATAGATTTGTGTAATGCTTAACTAAGCCCATCCTCCCCTAGCCTTGCCCTTGTACCCCAAAAGAAAAGACAGCAGGGTCATCCAAAACACGGGACCAAAGTAATTGAACAAGACTCCACAGCCCAAGAGAACAATGTTGTCAAATTGACACCAGCTGTGAAAAGCCCTCAAGAGTCTTAACTAGATTTTTTTTTCCATTTGGCCTGGCTTCATTAGCAGGATGGCCAGGGTACTGCTGTTTTCTTTTGTCAAGGGCTTAATTAATTGGAAATAGTGAATGGAGTAGGGGGTAGTAAAATGGAGGCATTCTTTCCTCATGATTTCTACTTTATTCCAATGTTTGTGCTACCCATGGAGCGAGCTGAACATCTAGAGAAAAGGGCTTTCAAACCAGGCTGAACAGGAATGAAGTTCAGGCACTTTGAGGAGTCAATGAAAAATCCATTCAAATGCAGTTTCCCAATGATCAAGTAGGTAAATGTCCACATATTTAATCAGTCTCCTGGGTAGGGTGGGATCCTGGGTTGCAGAAACAAGTCAAGAAATAAATGACCAGGGAAGATACAGAGAATATTTATAACCAAAACATGGTATGTTATATACAGGATGGCCTGGCTTAGACATGCACACATGAACATCTCCAATTAAAATCAAAACTCTGGCCAAAATTAAAAGTATATTACCAGGGGGTAGCTAGGTGGTTCAGTGGATTGAAAGCCAGGTCTACAGATGGGAGCTCCTGGGTTCAAATCTGGCCTCAGACACTTCCTAGCTGTGTGACCAGGGCAAGTCACTTAACTCCCATTGCCTAGCCCTTACCACTCTTCTACCTTGGAACCNTATATTTAAAATATATTTACATAAAAATAAAAATATTTATATATAAATTTATATTTGCCATATATAAAATTTATATATCCATATACAAATGTTTTATATAAAATATTATATATAAATATATTTTTACATTTGAAGATTATTTTAAAAATATTTTTAAAATCCTTAACTTTCATCTTAGAATCAATACTTTATTGGTTCTAGGGCAGAAGAAGAGTGGTAAGGGCTAGGCAATGGGAGTTGAATGACTTGTCCAGGGTTACACAGCTGGGAAGTATCTGAGTCCAGATCTGAACCTAGGACCTCCTATCTCTAGGCCTAGTTCTCAATCCACTGAGCCACCCAACTGCCCCCTTAAAGTTAATTTAAATCACTATAGGGGAAGCTAGGTGGCCCAGTGGATGGAGCAGTAGGCCTGGAGTTGGGAGGACCTGGGTTCAAATCAGACATTAGACACTTCCTATCTATGTGACTTTGGGTAAGTCATTTTTAATTCCACTTGCCCAGCCTTTGCTTTTCTGTCTTAGAGTTGTTACCAAGACAGAAAGAAGGGGTTTAAAAAAATAAACCCACTACAGATTTGTATTTCATTTAATATCTGCACTACAGACTGAAAACTATCCCATTAAACTGTTATTTAATTTTTAGTGTCTGTATTAAGAATATGTTCAGATGCTTTTGACTTGGAAAATTATACAGAGATCTAAATCAACTTTAAAATGATCTTCTAAGTATGTTTTTTTCTTCCAGGGTATAACAAGGGGAAAAATCCATTTCAGATATAAAAGATTCATTTCCATTTATTTCCTTTTCCCAGACCTCCTGGTGGTAATGAACAAATGGTTCTTGTTTTCTGACTGTTAGATATATAAGCAAACATGGTTTATCTTTAACCTTCACAAATAAGACGGATTTATGATGCTATTTTTTATATAGTCTGGTTACAACCCTGAGCTGGAATCACAAGCACATTTCTCCCATAAGACAAACTGATTCTTTATGTGCACCTGGGGATTCCCCAGTCCATGTGGGTCCCTCCCTATAAACTTTTTCTGGTTCAAGGTACACTGTGTATCCACAACTGTACAAAAGCTGTAACTCATGAGCCCCCACTGATATGGTTTCCTTTACTAATGAACCAGAGTTCACAATTAATTGAAAGCAAACATTTTTAACGAAATAACTCTGAAACAAAAATAATGTGAGGACATTAAACCGTAAGCCTCTGGAACAACTCTCCCACAAATATGCACTACATATGTGTTCAGAGCAGACACACCAAAGGAATGCTGTAGACAGGTACACACATGTGTCCCATGTGTGGGTAGGTCACCAAAGTCTTCTGGTGTATCATCTAACTTCTCCCTCTGAGGCTGCTTTCCTTGGGTTTCCTGTGTCATGGCTTCGAGCTTTGTTGGTCACGTAGTCTGTCAGGTATATGATCATAGTGTAGAGTTTTTGCCAGCTTTTTCCTCTCCTGGTTTCATATGGTCACTGTGAGATAGTATAGCACTGGTTCCAAGGTGGCTTCTAGGTATGGCTCCTGTGGGAAAGTAGTTAGTAAGATTTCTCTCCTTTCCATTTTGGATTTCATCTGGATTCTCATTTGAGGTAGAAGTAGTGGGCCATCTTCCTTTTTACTAAAAATCCAAACATTTAAGCTGTGGATTTTTTTTTTACCAAGGTCCCTCACATATCAAGCCAACTCTTTTCGATTTTCTTCTCCATAAATCATGAACTCAGGTTCTGATGCAAAGTAAAGTTTCTGACCATAATACTTGTTGACTGATATCCTTTGTTACTAGCAAGGACCTCCAGATGCTTCTTTTTTTTTCTTAGTCTTAAAATGTTTAATTAATTAATTAACTAAGAATATTTTTTCCATGGTTACATGATTCATGTTCTTTCTTTCCCCGCCTTCCACCCCCCTCCCGTAGCCAATGCACAATTCCACTGGGTTTTACATGTGTCATTGATCAAGACCTATTTCCATATTATCGATATTTGCACTAGGGTGATTGTTTAGGGTCTGCATCCTCAATCATATCCCCATCAACCTATGTGATCAAGCAGTTGTTTTTCTTCTGTGTTTCTACTCCCACAGTTCTTTCTCTGGATGTGGATAGCGTTCTTTCTCATAAGTCCCTCAGAATTATCCTGGATATTGCTGCTAGTAGAGAAGTCCCTTACATTCGATTTTACCACAGTGTATCCATCTCTGTGTATATTGTTCTCCTGCTTCTGCTCCTTTCACTCTGCATCAATTCCTGGAGGTCATTCCAGTTCACATGGAATTCCTCCAGTTTATTATTCCTTTGAGCACAATAGTATTCCATCACCAACAGATGCCACAATTTGTCCAGCCATTCCCCAATTGAAGGGCATCCCCTCATTTTCCAGCTTTTATCCACCACAAAGAGTGCGGCTATAAATATTTAGTATAAGTCTTTTTCCTTATTATCTCTTTGAGGTATAAATCCAGCAGTGGTATGGCTGGATCAAAGGGCAGATAGTCTTTTTTTTTTTTTTTTAATTTTAAACCCTTAACTTCTGTGTATTGACTTATAGGTGGAAGATTGGTAAGGGTAGGCAATGGGGGTCAAGTGACTTGCCCAGGGTCACACAGCTGGGAAGTGTCTGAGGCCGGATTTGAACATAGGACCTCCTGTCTCTAGGCCTGGCTCTCAATCCACTGAGCTACCCAGCTGCCCCCAGGGCAGATAGTCTTTTAAATCCCTTTGGTCATCCTCCAGATGTTTCTAATTATAGCTTGCTCATTGCTTGCTGAGAAGGGGTAGACCCTAACAAGGAGATTCAGCTGGCATCCTTCCAGATCAAATTTCCAGTGGTTTCTAGTTATGTCCAATCTCCTTTTAAGCTCCAAGTCATTGGTCTTGTCTATAGTGTCTATTGTTCATTTTGTGAACTTGTAGGATTTTGGTTGCAGGGAGAATGAGAAAGGAAGTATGCAAACAAAAGTAATAGCATAGTGGAGCAAAGAAGCTTAAACAGGGAAGAGAGTTAAAATAGATTGCTATTCTAACTATATTTTTTCTAGTTAGTCCACATGTGGCCAATCCAGGATAATAAGGGCATATGGGAGAATTCCAATAGCTTTCTCTACTCATCACCATCCCTGTCTTTCTCTCTTTAAGTATGGGCAGGGATTAGTCGAAAGCTGAGAATCTCCACCTAGGTGAGAATTCATGAGGAGTGGGAGGTTATTGGATAACCTGGACCCAGGCTGAGAAGATGTATACCCAAGTGGTCTTACACCATTTGTGTATGGAAAGGGAGTGGCAAAAAGTTATCATGCCATTTATAGGGTATCTGCATTTTCCACCAATTCTGAGGGTAGTCCAGTCACTTGTCTTCTCTTTCTGGTCTTAGGTATAATAATTAAAATTCCCTTTCACATAGGGAACCTTGGCCATGGTGAAAATAGTCACAACCCTCCTGAGACCATACGGGATAGAAACTTATAGAGATGCCATCTTTTATGCCTATAAAAAGTCTTCTTCATCAACACCCTACAATGATCTAGTGCTGGATCCTTTGGTAATCATTTTACATGGGTCCAGATGCCAGCTGGGCAGTTTTACAAAAGCCTCACTGAAGCTGGGAGATTAGTGATATGTTATCTCCATTCCTTCCCTCAGTGTTCTTGGCTTGAGTGGGAAGTGTCCATAGAACTGGAGCTCAGGTGGCCTGTAGGAAGAGATCTGTTGCCTTCACTTTGGCCATAGCTTAAGCTAAACCCCACTTACCTCACTCTGGTTAGAGCACTGTGAGTCTATTTTAAAACTCTTCGACTTTGAATTACACCCAACATTTGTTTTTTTAATCACATTTTTAGCCTAAGCCATGAAATTCATGTAGACAGACCCATAAAAAAGATTTATGTATTATTCATCATGTTATGTTAATGCAGGTCTGGCCCATGGGCAGATACCATCAGCTTGCTCAGATAGCTTCTTTACATGTAGAAGACTCTGGGGCAATGGTTTCTGGAAGAATCTCAAGAGTGTGTAAGGGAAGTGCTTTGAGAAACTGTAGAGTATGCATGCAATTGGTTGTAGCTGACTAAGTGGTTGGGAGAGGCTTTTCTATGGGCTATGTAGCTAGAAGAGCCAGCATCTTCAAAGAAAAAGCCCGATTTATCTTCAACCAGTTCTCTCTTTTCTTTATTTGCATATGGAAGAGTCCATTGACTCTTTCAAGATACTCAGAGAGAGACAATGCATCAAGAGAGAAAGGTTCTTAATGTCTTCATCCTATTCTAAGTCCTTATGACCTTGGCCCTCCCAAAGTGGTCCTTTTGCTTATTCTTTTCCATTCTAGGTTCAAGTTGTGGAATCTCCAAACCTTGAAGTTGGGAGAATAAATCTGAGAGGTGGAAACCAGGACTGCTGTTGCAGATAGTCTAGCATCAATGTTGGATTAGCAAGACACAAACTTCAGCCTTTAGGTGGAGCCTCCAAATGCATGTCATTGAAAACTGAATTGAGGATTTACCTGAAATCATTCCTCCTTTGGATATAAAATGTTGGAACTCAACTAGGGTTGAGCTTACTCCCTCAGAGTAGTGTAGCAGATGGGGAGAGTATGTCCTTGGGCTTTGGGGGGAACTGTTTATATGTTTGTTTTTGTTATATCTTTATAAAAGCCAATTGATGGCAAGTGGTTAATTTACTGGCATGCTGGTCGCTGTTGCTCACAATAGAGGGAGGGAGTTCACAACTGATCCATATTTGGTATGACAATAGAATAAAAATTCCCCCTCCCCAAATCCTCAGGATACTCCTCTGGACCTATGGTGGAAGATGAAGTAGACCTGCCTCTGAGAGAGCAGAGCCAGAGAAAATATGTTATGTTTATAACAGAATCTACATTACCCTCTTAACTGTGCTTTGCTACCTCCATCTTGTAGGTCAGGCGCCCTCCTCTTTTCAGTTCCATTTTATGTACTCTCTTCTCTTATTAGAATGTAAACTCCTAGAGGGCAGGGACTGTCTTTGTTTTCTGCTCTTACTTGTATGCTGGTTGACTTGTTTTATTTCCAATAAGGTTGATAAAGTAGTTGCCAAGTAGGAGTAAGGCTTGCTCTTCTTTTTTCTAGTAAGTATAGCCACAACCTACACACAGATGGATAAAAGTGATTTAGTCACAAATTACTCTGTGCTTTTAAAAATGCTGATATTTTTATAGTTTTTAATTGCAAAAAGTTTAAGTTTCATACCATCGTGTATTTGAAAAGGGCTAGATTAGAGAAAACTGATGGAAAGGGTGGTAAAGACAAAATGTTTCCAGGAATGGTATGTGGAAATTCTGATTTGTAGTGCTTCTCATCTAGAATGCAATATTATGTGATAGTCTTAAAGTTTTGGATTCCACTTTCAGCAAACACAAGACCCCTAAAGAACTTGGAACCTACTTGTCCATGGCTTGGGTCTCGTATCTGTTTGAATTTGGATTGGTGGATTGGATTGTAGGGTTCACCAGATCATTTTATCTCTATGTGTTTTGGAGATGGGGGGGGCAGGTGCAATAAGAGAGTCTTCAAAAGCTTGGTGACTAGAAAATATGAAGTGCTTATGTCATGACATTACCTGATAATTAGGGTCACTGAAAGGACACCACTTGGTGTGGTTGTAAGTCTTTTTAGGGATCACACTTATCAGCCCGTTGACTCTCTGCTCCTCAATCTTGGGGCTGTGCAGAGCAAATAGCAGCCTCTTTTCCTCCGGTCATAACTTCCTCTGGTGTTTTATATAAAGTTAAACCTTACTAATTTAGACTTCACAGATAGCTGAATGAGGAAAGTCTAAATTATTGAATACCTTAAAAACCATGATGTTTTATGCTTTAGTAACATTATTTTAAAATTGAAATCTGAAATAAATCATCAGAGCTTCTCTGTAACTTCTCAGTACATGTTTATATAAAATATACTTAAGTTGTTAAAAAGTATTTTCATCTTAATTAGGTTAAATGACTCATGTAAAGTCTTGCTAACACTATTAATTTGTTTCACAAACATTTTCTTCAAAAGTCTAAAGTGAACTTCAACTCAGCCCAAGATCAATTCTCTCAAATTAATTCAATCTGATGAATGAGATTGAACTATATTTACAGGGGGCAGCTGGATAGCTCAGTGGAGTGAGAGTCAGGCCTAGAGACAGGAGGTCCTAGGTTCAAACCTGGCCTCAGCCACTTCCCAGCTGTGTGACCCTGGGCAAGTCACTTGACCCCCATTGCCCACCCTTACCAATCTTCCACCTATGAGACAATACACCGAAGTGCAAGGGTTTAAAAAAAAAAAAAGAAAGAACTATATTTACAAAAATGTTAGAGCAAGTTTTACATAGGTCTAGTGGATTTTGGTAGGAGAGAGAGGATTAGAACAAAATACTTTCTGTTAAACAAATTAAAACAGAAATTATACCTCCTCCCTGAGTCTAGTTAGTTGGTATTGATACAGAAAACATTGTGGGTCCAGATTTTGGCTTCCTTAACTCCTTTTCTGTTTCCTCTGAACCTTTTGTGTCTCTTCAGGAATGTAATCATGACCAATATATTCCTCTACATGTCATGCTCCATTGTGCCATTGTAAGAAAAGTTCAGGATGACCAAAGATAACTTTCTGAAATACAGCATTTCTCATGCAAATCAAAACAATTCTGAGGTACCACCTCACACCTAGCAGATTGGCTAACATGGACAGCAAAGGAAAGTAATAAATGTTGGAGGGGATGTGGCAAAATTGGGACATTAATGCATTGCTGGTGAAGTTGTGAATTGATCCAACCATTCTGGATGGCAATTTGGAACTATGCCCAAAGAGTGCTAAAAGACTACCTGCCCTTTGATCCAGCCATACCACTGCTGGGTTTATACCCCAAAGAGATTATAGGGGAAAAGACTTGTACAAAAATATTTATAGCTGCGCTCTTTGTGGTTGCAAAAAACTGGAAAATGAGGGCATGATCTTCAAATGGGGAATGACTGAACAAATTGTGGTATATGCGGGTGATGGAATACTATTGTGCTCAAAGGAATAATGAACTGGAGGAATTCCATGTAAACTGGAGAGACCTCCAGGAAGTGATGCAGAGCGAAAGGAGCAGAACCAGGAAAACAATGTACACAGAGATGGATACGCTGTGGTAAAATTGAATGTAATGTACTTTTCTACTAGCAACAATGCAATGATCCCTGATAACTCTGAGGGACTTATGAGAAAGAAATATGAACATTATTCATATTCAGAGGAAGAACTGTGGGAGTAGAAACACAGAAGAAAAACAACTGCTTGATCACATGGGTTGATGGGGAGATGATTGGGGATATTGACTCTAAATGAGCACTAGCAAATATCAATAAAATGGAAATAGGTGTTGATCAATGACACATGTAAAACCCAGTGGAATTGTGCATTGGCTATGGGAGGAGGTGGTTGGAGGGGAGGGATAGAACATGAATCCTGTAACCGTGGGAAAATGTTCTAAATTAATTAATTAAATTAAAAATAAAAAAATACAGCATTTCTCAAATGTAAATCTATAAGGTCTTTGAAAAACATTTCAAGTTTCTTAATATTTATAGAATCTATTGTCTAGAGTTACATACAGATGACTTCTTTGCTATAACTAATTGTTAATTGAACAGCAGAACTCCTTGGGTATTCAAATGCATCTAGTTTTAAAACTGATTTACCATTCTTAGTAGACTGTGTTATATACCCATGGTGGCTAATGTTTTTGATTGGATGATCTAATATGGCTTACAAAAGTTAAAACATTTTAGTTTTAATTTGGTTAAGAGTGGAGGGGTTTAAAATTTTTCTTTTATTTATTCTTGTGCAACTAATACCTCTGGTCACTGAAAGAGAAGTAATTCATTGTGATATTTGTTCGTTAAGACTTGATTGAACAGGATAACTTAAGGCTAATGGAGGCATTATTCTGCATTGATAAACACACATTCATAATATTTTATGAATTTAGGAACAATGTTTTTAGGATGTTGTTCTATCAGCCCCCAAATTACTCCAAAAGCAAATATTTAACTTTTTTAGTTTTTATGTTATTCATGAAAACTCATTTCTTAAATATAAACTTTGTTGTGGGACTTTCCAGAAGGTCTTTTAAAAAGATACAAAATGTGTTTTCTGATGAGACATGGGAATATTCATCAGTTTTAAAGAGCTCTGTGTACCTCCTTAAACAAATAATCAGTGACTTCAAGAAAGCATGGAATGGACAGTTTTGTAAGTCATCCTTTGGTGACATTAGAAAGCTCAATGTTTTATTCAGAAAGCTTTTGAAATAAGTGTTGTTTTGAGTGATGGTAAATAGCTACAACATGAATAGCTCTTCATATGAAAGCCCTCTTATTACTGCAGGAAGCCTAGTTGTCGGTATTTTCATAGAGGCAAAGCAAATTAGCTCTTGGTCCAGAGCCTACCAAATAGCTCCAACAAAACCATTCATTTCTCTCCCATTTTGTAGGGAGCAAATAAATGTAATAAGAGTCCAAGATTTATTACTATTTTCCACCTATCCTTTGGCTGTAGTGCCAAGTGTGTTGAATGGAGGGGCAAGAAAACAAAATGAAATATCAGTGTGATTCTGAGTGTTCTTATAGCTTGATGGCATTCACTGTATATCTGTACTCTCCTGCATTGTATGTATCCCTTGTACATTGGGTTGTGCTATAGAATGCTCATTGTCTTAGACTTGAGAGAGGATGTTGCTCTATGACCAGGATATCGTCCCCCATTATCAGTAGTCATAGTACCCTGACAGTAACTGGCTCTATGCAGTCTATTCCCTACCCTACTCCACTCTTTAACGTTAGAGGATCTGAACTGGAAATTGAAGGGATGTCCATCAACTGGGGAACAAGTGGTGGCATGTGATTATAATAGAGTACTATTGCACCATAAGAAATGATGAACAAGTTAATTTTTTAAACCCTTCTCTTCTTTCTTGGAATCAGAAGAGTGCTAATGACTAGGCAAAGGGGTCACCCAGCTAGAAAGTGTCTAAGGTCAAATTTGAACGCAGGACTTCTCATCTGTAGCCCTTGCTCTCAATCCACTGAGCCAACCAACTGCCCCTGAATAGGTTATTTAAAAAGATGTAAAGACCTACACAAAGTTATGAAGAGGGAAATGAGCAGGAGGAGAACATTATATACAGCAACAGAAATATTATTTGATGAATGAGTTGTATATGTTGACTTCTGTAGAAAGAACTGATAAATAGAAATAAATAATACATTGCTCATATGATGCCTTCTCTAATAGGGGAGCAGGAAGGGAGGGAGAGAATAACCTGGGCATTTTAATGTAACAAATAAATAAATTAATTACAACTTTTAAAAGAACTAGAATCTAAAGAAATGTCTTAGACTGTTTCTTAGATATTTGGGGAATGGCAGAACATATTGCGGATGTAATGAAATATTATTGTTTTGTAAGGAATGATGAAAGGGCTGATTTCAGAAAGTCATAGGAAGTAAGAATTTAAGTGTAGTGGAATTAACAGAACCCAGGGGACAAATTACATAAGGACAACAACATTGTCAGAAAAAGAACTTTGAAATACTTAAGAACTTTGATCAATGCAATGAATAACCATTTCTCTAGAGGACTTAAGATGAAATATGTAATTCATTTTCTGAGAGGAGAGAGATGTACACAAGGTACAGAAAGAAACACATTTTGGGGAGGCATGGCCACTGTGGATTTGTGCTACTTGACTGCTTATTTCTTAGAAGGCTTTTACAATTATTTTTATGGATTATTAACTGAGAGGTGGGAGAGAGCAGGGACTAAAAAAGTAATTTTTTAAAAATAGGGCCATCGAAATGTTTTAAATGTACATTATGAGAATAAGAGTTTCCGAAGTAAGCACAGGGATAGCAAGGATGCTCAGTGGATAGTGATTCACGTGTGAAGATGGGAAGTCGTAGGTTCAAATCTGACCTCAGACACTTGTTAGTTGTGACCCTGGGCAAGTCACTTAATTTCAGTTGCCTAGCCCTTACTTGGAACTGATACTTAGAAACCATTCTAAGATAGATGGTAAGGTTTTTTTTTAAAGAAGGAAGCACAGACAAAAAGGACAGTTTTGAAAATAATATGGTATTTATGTTATACTTTTTTTAAAAAAAGAAGCAAATATATAAAATGGAGATTCACATTTTCATATGTCTTCCTCCTCTTGTGTATGGAAATACTATTTTTTTCTTGGTGCTTAAGTTCAGAATAAGTTTTTTTTTGATGGGGGTAATTTTGTTTGAAACTTCATATTTTGTCAGTGAGTGTCAGTGGGAGAGAAAGAGTGGTGAGTCTTAGGAGAGGGTGGATGTAACCAGTCTGGCTATATATTGAAAGAGAATGTGTAAAAAAAATTTGGTTCTAGTGACATGTTCCATTCTTGAAAATAGTAGATGTTTTATAAATGTTTTTTGATTTGAGTGTACCTTTTATACATACCTGTCCTTTGAGAATTAAACAGGTAGAAAAATATTCAGGAAAAAATGTAGAGAGTGTAGGACATAAGAGCACTGAAACAGAGAGTGTAAATCTTTAGTTGCTATGAAGACCTGGCATTGGGAAGGTCAATAACAGCTTATTGTAGGAATATTGATACTGATCTATACTTCAAAAGGCAGAGGGAGGATACTCATTCTTTCTGATGTCCTTTCAGGTATGAGCCAACACTAGATCATAGTCCCTCCTAAACAGATATAGTGTAGTTTAGGAATTTAGAAGGGAGTAGTTTATTGCCAAAATCAAGGAGGCATGGCAGGTGAGCTTTTGGAGGAATAATGCCAATATGATTATAAATCTCTCTTCCAGGGCTCTCCGTAGGAGCACATAGAAACAAAGTGAAACCAGACTTCTGGTACAGTGCATTTAAAATGGCCTATAAGCTGTGGTTAATAAAATGGAGGAGATTGGAAGGAGGCAGTATGAGAGTGTCAGCAGAGATCACTTTATGGAGTTTGGTTACTTGAGTAGCTGCTGTCCCTAAGAGTCTCTGTTTGTGTTCTTCTTGTCATGTGTGTGCTTGGGGAAAGTCTTTTATTTTAAACTGCTTGAGTTCTTAGAATAGAGAAATGGGAGATAATGACCCTCTCACCATGTCAGCACCAGTTGCACCCTTAACAACATCTTACAAATCCTATTCTATTCTCTTATATGTGCCTATGTTTTAGAAACCTGGCATCATCCTGAAAATCACTCCAGCATATAACTCCTGGAAGTTAAAAGGAACAAAACATTAATATAATGGGAAAAGTAATTAAAACATTACACTACTATGTCTTCTAGCATATATAATGCTCCTTCACTCTTGGATAATATAGTCATTTAATTGGCAAAGGTGAATACTTTTGAAAATCCATCTTTGCGTTATGCCAGGGGGTATAAAAGGATCATGTAACTCCTTTTCATCAGTTGCTAAGGTGATCAGGGAAGAAATGTTTTTTTTTTATTCACTTTATGATTTTGTTATGGTCAGGAAGTGAATCTGAAAAAGCAATGACAGATGGCTATAACTGGGATACTAATGGTTTTGCTGTTGTCAAGTTACACTACAAGTAATGTTTTGAATGCAATGCACACATTCTATGTTGACTCTAAGTCTTTTATGACATAAGTCCCAAAGGTAGTTAGTTACAGGAATCCAACCTGATCTAGCTCCATAATTCTCAGGATCAGAATAAATAAGTTGGAGCAGCATTTAGAGTACAGATCACAGTATGCTAGAGATAAAAAGAACCTTAGAGATTGCATAATCTATCCCCCTCATTTTGCAGAGGAGGAATCCAAACTCAGAGAGGTTAATTGATTTGCTTAAGGTCACATAAGTGACAGTGGCAGAGCCAGGATTTGAACCTAAGTTTTCTGTCTTCAAACTCACTATCTTTCTCTCCTACTATGCTACCTTTCACATGTTTTTCTTTATCCTTTAAGTTTTCAGATAAATCAGAGTGGAGATGGTTAAGGCAAGTCTTATGGTGTTATCCTTGTGATATATAAGTATTTACTGATGCCCCTCTCAAGTTAGTGATGGTTGTGGGTTAGGCCTCAGAATGTGATAATATCAAACAAGAATTCTAAAAATATTTTGCTTACAAATAAACTTTTCTTTTTAGGCTATTGATGCCCTTTCCCTCAGTTAAATAAATGATCATTGAACCAAATCTTTATTTCTTTATCTCCAAAAGAACATACAGACCAATGAATTAATGTAAAGGCAACTCCTTTCACTTCCAAGTATGCAGAAAATACAACATCCTTATGCTTCTTCAGCATCAGCCACTTCAGCCCAAGGTGAATCAATCAATAGATCAGCAAGTATTTATTAAGCATGAACTATGTGCTAGGAACTGTGTTAGATGCTAAGGATACAAAAAAACCAGTCCCATCATCAAAAAGATTCCATTATATCGGGAACAACAATATGTCATATATGTTAAATAAATGCAAGACAAATTTTTTGGAGTGGACTTGGAAAGACACAACTGACAGCTAGGGCAGCATTTGTGAACCTTTTCAAGTTCGAGTGCCCAGAGGGCAAATTCAAGCTGTCTGTAAGCCACTCTCCCTCCCCATTACCCAAAAGAGTAGAGGGAAGAAGTGCTTGCTGTAGACATCTGGACAGAGGGGAAGGGCATGCAAAAAATGTCCTCAGGTACTGGGAAGAGAGGAAACGGAGCAGTTTCCTGAGTGCTAGCTCTGCATGTGTGCCAATACTTCACCAATGATGAGTTAGGGTATCAGAAAAGAACCTGGGACTTCTGAGAAGCAGAGAGGAGGAGGAAATACATTCTAGGAACGAGGAAAAACTTGTACAAAGGCACAGGGATCAGAGATGGGCTGTTGTATGTGAAAACTATCAAGAATGTTAGTTTGCTTGGAGTGCAGAGTATCTTAAGGGTTACAGTAATGTCTGGAAAGGTAGTTTGGAGCTAATTTGTGAGAGGCTTGAATGTTTTTATTGAAAAAGGAGTTTTCCATTTTTACATAGATGTAATAAATTTTGTTGAGAAGGAAAATTGCCTTAAAAGTTGTATGGAGGATGGATTAGAGAGGGGAAATACTTGAAGCAGAGAGACAGATTAAGAAAATAAGATAGTAGCCTAGACAAGAGGAGATATAGACCTGAACTAGGTTGGGGGTATGTGAAGAAGAAACAAATGTAGGAGATAATACCAAGGTAAAACTGAAAAGATTTGGCAACCAATTGCACATATGAGGTTTGGGAGAGTGAGGAGTTGGGGATAATTTCAAAGTTATAAACTTGTATGACTGGGAAGATGTTAGTGCTCTTCCTGAAACATGAAAGGACCAGGACACCAGACATTTCAGGTATAAATTTTTGGGGACCTGGAAGTTAAAATTTTATTTTCTAAATATGGTCATAAAAAGTTGACTCTTAAAATAATCCTTAAGACTCTAAAGCAAGTGTAGTATAATCAACAATGAACGGGTCTCATGTGTTAGTTCTCTTTCCTTTGTCTGATTCTAGCGTAGCCTAGACAGAGTTATCACTCCATAGCCTTCAATGGCCTCAACTGCTTCTTGGGAGGGCAATTGTGTTTACTTCTGGTACACAGGTACCCATTAGTCCTTGGCTGATTTGATGCAAGACCATAATCAGTAGTAGTTTGCTCTTCATCTTTAATTCCAGATTCAGCACCCTGGACAGTGAGTATGCCATTGCTCATGAAAGTATCAGTAACTTATCACTACAGATATGTTGTTGAACAATGTTGAACATTGAACACATTGAGTTATGAGATATGTAGAAAGTGTATTGATCAATCTCTAGCTATCTACTTCAAGGCATGGTCAGTTTCATTTTGGAGTGGATCCTTTTCCTGTTCAGCATCTTTGACTCTTATTAAATCAATCAATACATTTCTATTAAGTATCTACTATGAATCAGTCACCATGCTAGAAAATGGGAATAAAAAGACAAAGTAATCACAATCTATAAGTGTGAGGTGAGTAGTTTGGAAACTTTTGGTCACTATCATGTCTTAATGCTGAACCATATTTTCTAATTACTTTTAGTCATCCTCTCCTCCAACTCTCCCTGGGTCACTGAGGTCACAGAGAATCAAAGGTGGAAAGTCTCAAGTTCTTTAAATAATTTCTCGACTTCTTCATCCCCTACCACAGCTGTTGGCATCTAACCTGCAATTGTCTTTATGTTAGTCTTTTTTATTCTGTTCATTGTGAGTATGGCAAGATAATGATTATCAAGTACTTCATGAAATGTTGCTTTTTTGGGGCCTGTGTTTACATGATAAAACCAACTCCTCCATTTAAATATTCTCATATTTGTCTTTCCAAAGATAATCTTCTATTTAGTTTACATTTTTTAATGGAAGTTTTATTTATACTGAGTAGAATCATATTGATATGGTTTACTTATTCCAGTATGTCAGCTCTTCTATCATTGGACAAAGTTCTTTCATTTAGCATGCTATAAACTAAATAAATATGTATAGTCTAAAATAGTTATTCTTAACACTCTCTTTACCTTTGTAATCTACTCCCTGATTTCAGTCTGACCTTTAGCTCGATTTTGAAAAACATTGGTGACAATTCTATAAAGTTCTTCTGTGGCTTGATTAAAAATACATGAGGTAATGTTGACTCCTTGTCAGAAATGAAAGTATCTGATAATCCACAGGAGGCCAAAGTAGCTCTCCAAGAGCAATCCTCCAACTTACTAGAGTGTTGACTTAGAGTTAGTTATGTCAAATTTGAAGTAGTATGTAAGTCCTCCAAATTTACTGGAAACTACAGCACGTGAGCCTTCACCAACAAAGACATTTCATGAAATGGCCTAGTAAAAAAATGTAGTAATAAGGCATTTCCCCCATAAACCTCTCCCATAAATAGATGTACCAAGGGTGAGTACACATAAGGAACTTGTGTGGCCAAGACATATGTATATAGAGACAACATTACTCTAATCCCAAAAGTCTACTGAGATATTCTAAAGATATCATCACACTGCTCCTTCCAGGCCTGCTTCTACTGGGTCTTCATTGCATTTTATTCTGCTGAACACAGTCTTTGACAGAGACTGCCTCGCTAGATGTATAATCTCTACTGATTGTGGATCTCTTGAATATAGTTTGCCAAACTCTTCTTGGGGCAGACTCACCGGCAGCATGACTGTAGAGCTCCATTTTCCCTGATTCCAGCTTTTGGCATTATCTGAATTCTTTGGCCATAAGGACCATCTCTTTCAAGCTCTTTTAGTTTAAAGCCAGAATTTTTTTGTGGCAGGGGTGGGGGGTGGGGGTGGTAATAGAGGGAAAGTAGACTTTCTTGTTCTGCACTCAACAATGACTTGAGGCTGGGCCTGGGGAGAAACCCTTGTTGGTTTTTTTCTTTACAAAACTCTTTCATTTTGATTCTTTAAGAATCTTGATCTTGAGGTCTCTAATCTCTGAAATGAAAATTCCCAGGCCCAGGTACCAGACTTTTTAGAATGAACAGAACAGACACTTTCCTAAGTAGCTTGGACTCTTAGTTTCAGTTCTTTATTTTCTTTGGACTCAGCTTTCTAGTCCAAGGGCTTAGGTCTCTCTCTCCAAGACCTACTCCAGCTTGTGGTGAGCATTTTCTATTTCTATTTCAAAATTTTAATTTTTTTTAACTTTATAAATATGAACATTTCTATGTTCTAATGAAGAACAGAAAAAGAAGTGATCTATGAAACCCTGATTCCTACTACCTACAGTTTGTTTTTAAATATCTATACCTATGTAGATATGATAATTTTATGTATATATGATACATCTATATATAAAACAATGGTTTTATATGTATAATAAATTCAACATATTAGTTCCAAAGCTATCCTGTTTGTGATTCCCTCTAAATGTCCTTTTTCCTCTTTTGGGTATTCTTGAAGTTCATTTAAAATTTTTTTGGTATTCCTGCCCTTATTGAAAAATCCTCTTGTTCTCCTTTTTAGATAATTCCGGCTCTTGGTTTAAATAGATACTATTTACCATGTTAATTTAAAAACCATTTAAATACTTCCATTCTTTTTAGTGTTTTTTTAATCCTCTCACACTTGGTTATCTTCCACATTGCTGCCAAATTATTTTCCTAAAGCACATATCTAACTATATCACCCTCTTAATAAACTTAAGTGGTACCTTTAAAAGAAAAGATAAACTCTATTGTTTAGTTCTTAAAGACTTTTGTAATCTTACCTCAACTTATCTTTTTAGTATCATTGGTTCCCCTCTTTTATTCTTCAGTACCACTAAACTGGTCTTCCCTCTGGCCTTATGAAAGATACTCCATCTCCCATTTCCTTGTCATCTCTTGGAATGAATACCTTCCTTACCTCCTCCTCATAGAATCCCACTCTTCAAGATACAACTCAAGAACTACTTTCTACTGGAAACTTTTATTCAATTATTAGTCCCTTCTTTCTCAAACTACTTCATGTTGAATAAATTTGTATTTCTTTGCATGCACTTATGTTTGTTGTAGTCTCTTCCTTTAAAAGGTATGCTACTTTTTGAGTACGAACTGTTTTATTCCTCATATTTATTATGTCCCTGGCACCTCGTATACTATCTGGCACATAATAGGCACTTAATAACTACTTGTCATTTGATAATTGGGATTATGTTTTGACAAAACTTATCCTTCTTATTTGAACATAATTATGTGACTTATTAATAAAATCTATTAGTATAAATTCAACATGGTCATAGTGATAGTATATACTTTTAAAAATATGGCTGTATCCTCTTTGCTAATATTTTATTTGATATTTTTGCATTTATATTCATAAATATATTAGTTTATACCTTTCTTTCTCTGGTTTATGTATCAGGACCATATTTACTTCTGGTAGGATCCATTCTTTCCCTATTTCCGTAGTTTTTATCATGTTAGAATTAATGGTTGATTAAATAATTTCAATTAATAATTACTTGATTGTTAAGTAAATGTTTAATTATCTTTACTTGTTAATCCATTTCATCTTGAAGTTTTTTTTCTTAGTGATTTCATTTATGGTTCATTAATTTTTTATGGGATTGCATTATTTAAATTCTCTATATCTTATTTTGTAATCTGGGAGTTTTATATTTTTATAAAAAATTCATTCACTCCACTTATCCATTTAGCTGGAATACAATAAGATAAAATACTTTCTAATAATTTCCTTTATTTCCCCTTTGAGATTAATTATTTTTTACTTTTGACACTGACAATTTAGTTTCCTTCTTTTTTCTTAAGTCAAATTATCTAGTATTTAATTTAGTTTAATTAGCATTTTAAATAGTTCTTGCTTTTAAAAATTCAATTATCTTTGCTTTTAACCTGATAATTTCTGATTTTCAAAATATCCTTTTTGTATCTTGTTGAGATTTTTTAGTATATTGCTTTTTTAAAATATTTATTAATATTCGTTTTTAACATAGTTACATGATCCATGCTCCTACTTTCCCCTTCACCCCCGCACCCCCCCCCCCCACCATAGCCAATGCACATTTCCACTGATTTTATCATGTGTCGTTGATCAAAACCTATTTCCAAATTGTTGGTAGTTGCATTGGTGTGGTGGTTTCGAGTCTACATCCCCAATCATGTCCACCTCAACCCATGCGTTCAAGCAGTTGTTTTTCTTATATGTTTCCTCTCCTGCAGTCCTTCCTCTGAATGTGGGTAGCGTTCCTTTCCATACATCCCTCAGAGCTGTCCTGTGTCATTGCATTGTTGCTGGTACAGAAGTCCATTACATTCGATTTTACCATAATATATCAGTCTCTGTGTACAGTGTTCTTCTGGCTCTGCTCCTCTGACTCTGCATCAGTTCCTGGAGGTCTTTCCAGTTTATTATTCCTTTGAGCGCAATAGTATTCCATCACCAGCATATACCACAATTTGTTCAGCCATTCCCCAATTGAAGGACATACCCTCCTTTTCCAGTTTTTTGCCACCACAAAAAGCTCAGCTATAAATATTTTCGTACAAGTCTGTTTATCTATGATCTCTTTGGGGTACAAACCCAACAATGGTGTGGCTGGATCAAAGGGCAGGCATTCTTTTATAGCCCTTTGAGCATAGTTCCAAATTGCCAGCCAGAATGGTTGGATCAGTTCACAACTCTACCAGCAATGCATCAATGTCCCAATTTTGCCACATCCCCTCCAGCATTCATTACTCTCCCCTTCTTTCATTTTATCCAATCTGCTAGGTGTGAGGTAATACCTCAGAGTTGTTTTGATTTGCATTTCTCTAATTATTAGAGATTTAGAACACTTTCTCATGTGCTTATTGATACTTTTGATTTCTTCACCTGAAAAGTGCCTATTCATGTCTCTTGCCCATTTTTCAATTGGGGAATGGCTTGATTTTTTATACAATTGCTTTAACTCCTTGTATATTTGGGTAATTAGACCTCTGTCAGAGTTTTTCGTTATAAAGATTTTTTCCCAATTTGTTGTTTCCCTTCTGATTTTGACTACATTGTTTTTGTTTGTACAAAAGCTTTTTAGTTTAATATAATCAAAACCATTTAATTTACATTTTGTAATTTTCTTTAACTCTTATTTGGTTTTAAAATCTTTCCTTTCCCAGAGATCTGACAAGTATACTATTCTGTGTTCACTTAACTTATTTATAATTTCCCTCTTTATATTCAAGTCATTCACCCATTCTGAATTTATCTTGGTGTAGGGTGTGAGGTGTTGATCTAAACCTAATCTCTCCCATATGTTGTGTGCAGATGCAAAGCATGGAATCCCTGCAAAGGTACAGGGAGATCCTCACCCAGAATTCCAGGGGACCCCCACTGGAGAACTTTGGGTGAGAAACCACAAGTCCGCAGTGGCAAGCAGAGTGTCTGCTCACCTCCACTCCCACCAAATAACTGTCTTCAACCCTTCTCAACTGACCCTCACCCAAAGTTCACCCTGGAATTCTGGGTGAGGCTCTCCCTGTACCTTTGCAGGGATTCCATGCTTTGCATCTGCACACAACACATATTCTTTTCCAAATTTCCCAGCAGTTTTTGTCAAATAGTGGATTCATGTCCCAAAAGTTAGGCTCTTTGGGTTTATCATACACTGTCTTGCTGATGTCATTTACCCCAAGTCTATTCCACTGATCCTCCCTTCAATCTCTTAGCCAGTACCATATTGTTTTGATGACTGCTGCTTTATAGTATATAGTTTAATATCTGGTACTGCTAGGCCCCCTTCCTTCAT
>NC_058130.1:311600013-311616715 GCF_016433145.1 Gracilinanus agilis | reverse complement strand
TTTGGTAGGATGTCTCATCATTGTCATTTTCTTCAGTGAAATTGTTGATTGTTTCTATGATTCCTTCTTTGACAATTTGGTTTTGAAGAATCATATTATTTAATTTCCAATTAGTTTTTGATTTTCCTGTCCAGGTGCCCTTACTAATTACTATTTTTATTGCATTATGATCTGAGAAGTTTACATTTATTATTTCTTCTCTTTTGCATTCGTTTGCAATGATTCTATGCCCTATAACATGGTCAATCTTTGTGAATGCCCCATGTGCAGCTGAGAAGAAGGTGTATTCCTTTTTGTCCCTATTTATTTTTCTCCACATTATCAATTAGATCTAATTTTTCTAGGACTTCATTCACCTCTCTTACCTCTTTCTTATTTATTTTTTGGTTTGATTTATCTAAATCTGACAGAGGAATATTTAGATCTCCCACTAGTATGGTGGCTTACCCTCCTTCCTCTTTTTTTGTGTAATATCTCCTCCTATTAGATTGTTAGCTCCTTGAGGTCAGGGACTATCTTTTTTATTTTTATCTCCAGGGCTAACCACAGTGCCTGATGTATAGTAGTCACCTAATAAATGAATTAAATTAAATTAAATTGAATTAAAAATCAAGTTTAGATCCTCCAGGTTCAAGTAAAACAAAGAGTTGGAACATAAAATACGTGATACAAATAATTAGAAATATTGAAAACCAATGTTCAGTCATAGAAATGCAATGAAAAAGAGAAAAAGTGACTAGCGTAAATGCTGGGCAAAATATGCTACCCCCTTTTGCCTGAAATTTCTAATTCACTTTGACTATCTCAGCATATCCCCTTGTGTTCTTACCAGTCCAAACCCACATACATATGGTCTTCTGACACTACCAAGTTTTTTTTAAAAGCATTTCCGTGTGTTTCAATTTATTCCTTTGAAATATTTCAAATAGATGCCTTTCTCTTTAGCTCAAAGCAACACATCAAAAAGTAAAATGTAGTCCAAAGGAGACAAAATTATATGAGTCTCTTGCAAGTCTTCAGGTATTTAAAATGTTTCCTATTTATGAGGGCAGTGACCAGGAGGACCTGTCAGTAATAAAATCACTCTGCATCAATTCCTGGAGGTCATTCTAGTTCACATGAAATTCCTCCAGTTTATTATTCCTTTGAGCACAATAGTATACCATCACCAGCATATACCACAATTTGTTCAGCCATTCCCCAATTAAATGGTATACCCTCACTTTCCAGTTTTTTGCCACCACAAAGAGTGCAGCTATAAATATTTTTGTACATGTTTTTTTTCCCTATGATCTCTTTGGGGTATCAACCCAGCAATGGTATGGCTGGATCTAAGGGCAGGCAGTCTTTTAGAGCTCTTTGGGCGTAGTTCCAAATTGCCATCCAGAATGGTTGAATCAATTCACAACTCCACCAGCAATGCATTAATGTCCCAATTTTGCCACATCCCCTACAACATTCATTACTCTCTCCTGTACAAAGAGACTGATACACTGTGGTAAAATCAACTGTAATGGACTTCTGTACTAGCAGCAATGCAATTACCCAGGACAATTCTGAGGAATTTATGGAAAAGAATGCTACCCACATTCAGAGGATGAACTATAGGAAGGGAAACACAGAAGAAAAACAACTTCTTGAACACATGGGTTGATGTGGACATGATTTGGGAAGTAAACTCTAAATGACCACCCTAGTACAACTATCAATAATATAGAAATAGGTCTTGATTGATGACACATGAAGAAACCAGTGGAAATTTGTGTTGGCTGGGGAGGGGGGTGTGGGGGTGAGGGAGAGAAAATAAGAACATGAATCATATAACCATGGAAAATTTTTTTCTAAAAAAATATAATTAAAAAAATACTAAAATCATTGTAATATTTTCCCAATAAAGTCTCTTGCACATCAGGAAATGAAAAGACCTTGTACTTTATCTTTTCTATTTAATATTTGAATCAAAATGTTTTCTGTTAAATCAGAAGACACAAAGTAGTGATGAGCTGATAATGGTCTTGGAGATCTGATTTATTTTAGAAACATTCTGATAATAATGATTTTAATTTTAAGTCTTATAATTGCAAAGTTGGCTCATTAGGTATTGTTTAGTGGGTGAACAAATTCCAGAAAAGGCACTTTAAAAAAACAAAACAAAATTCAACTTACAAATAAACTCAGATAAACATTAGAAATTGAGAATTTAAGTCAAACATTTCCTCTTTAACAACAAGAAACAGTATATTTGAAAATTCCTAGAGGTATTCACAGGATACAGTCTAATATAAGCAAATGGAAATGGAAAGGTAAGGTGACTATCTTCAAGATTCAATTCTAAATTTTTGTCTTTTGTTTGGGCTCATCATGCAGAATGCCTAGGGAGGGAGAACTGTTTTTCCCCATTTGTCTTAGTTTTGCTTTTGCCTTTTTTTGTGCTAGAATCTAGATACATTATTAGCACATAAATGTGCTAGATACATTATTCAGTATAGAGTTCTTTACTTTACCATTCTCTTACCAATATAAAAACATTGTGCTTTTGTTGATAGTAAAACTAATAAAATGAGCTAGAAATGCACATAATAAAATCTATAGGCCTACTAAAAATTATGTTCATATGAGCCAGGAAATCACTTCAGCCCCTTTGAACTTAAAAAGTCTATGATGCTATAATATGAGTATGTTTAATTTTGGAAAAAGAAAGCAATAGACATTTGTTTTAAATGGTATCAAATGGACAAGCAATAGGATCATAGACTGAGACCTGGAAGAGAAATCATAAGTTTCTTAGCCAATTCCCTGCATTTTATGGTTGAAGATTTGAGACCTAGAAGAGTTAGTCACTTGCCTATGGTCAAACTCGTAGCAAGGAATAGTCAGGATTAGAACTGGCACTCTTAAGGAGCCTAGCCAAGATGAGTAGAAGCAAGGAAGTGCAAAACTACCATGAGAATCCTCTCCAACAAATCTTAAAATAATGCCATAAAATAAATGCAGAAGTGAAAGAAGCAACAAGGAGAAAGAGTGAAGCAGAGAACAACTTGAAATGTAGGCAGAGAGTATCTGGGTCATTGGGGAAAGAGGGGAGAACAACCAGTAGGAGACTACAACAAGGAATAAGCAGTGTATAAGTTGGAAAATTAATTTTAAAATCCACAGGAGTAAGTCAAAAGCAAGAAGCACTCCCCCCCATCTACTGTTCTAGGTTCTGAAAAAGGGCCCAAACCAACATCCAGACCCTGAGACTTTGCCTAAGCCAATGGTAGCACAAGCCAGTTCACAGCCATAAATTTCCAAACAAATCTACAGTAAGGTCTGGAATTCCAGTTCAAGGCAATCTGTACTATACACCTGATCTGGAAAAGCATAGAGCTAAGCCAGAAATCCCAGCCTAAGCTTGTGCTGAGGACCTGAATCCCAATTTGGGGCAGTCTGTGTAGCACTCCAGATTGGTATATACCCAGAGATGGGTCCCTGGATCCTGGGGGAAGTTCCCAGGGTACAGGGTACTGGGTGACTAGCCTTTGCTAAAATTCGAGGCAGAGCCCCAGGACAGGGCAGTCCAAGGTGCACCTGACCTATCAGGCCCAGAGTAAGAACAAAAGCATCTGCCCAAGCTTGAGGCTAGAATATGAGCCATCAGCAGTCTCAGGAGGTGATTGAATCAGCACTAGGAGGTGGCTCTTAGAGCTCCCAGCCCACAGGCTTGGAAGAACTGAAACTTGCAAAAACCCAGAAATAAGACTAAGGGTAGTATCAAGGAAGAACTGAAGTATAAGAGAGTGCCTTATGCTCCTGGAGGACAGAACCTACCTTTAAGAAAAAAGACTGGAGATATGAGCACATATCCAAAAAACAAATAAATAAATAAATAAAACACCTAACAATAGAAAATTTTTATGGTGACAAAGAGCAAGGTACAGACACAGAAGCAAAGAAAACACACACAAAATTTGAAAAAAAAAATGAATTGCATTCAGATTCTGGAAGAGCTTAAAATGGATTTTAAAAATCATTTAAGAAAGGTAGAAGAAAAATGGGGAAGAGAAATAAAAGCAATGCAAGAAGAAATGGGACAAATAAAAGAGGAGGCTCAAAATCTGATGGCAAAAAATCATTCCTTAAAAATTAGAATTGGGCAACTAGAAGCTAATGACTTCATAAGACTTTGAGAAACAATAAAACAAAATCAAAAGAATGAAAAAAAACAGAAAAAATGTGAAATCTCTCATAAAAATAACTGACCTGGAAAATAGATCCAAGAGAGAGACAATTTAAGAATTACTGGAGTACCTGAAAGTCATGATTTAAAAAAAGCACGGACATCATAATACAAGAAATTATCAAAGAAAACTGTCCTGATACTCTTGAACAAGAGAGTAATAATCCACAGATCACCTCCAGAAAGAAATTTCTAAATGACAATACCCAGAAATATAATAGCTAAATTGAATAGCCCCCAAACCAAGGATAAAATGTGGTAAACAGTCAGAAAGAAATAATTCAAATACTATGGAGTTACAGTCAGGATTACACAGGACTTAACAGCCTCTACATTAAAGGATCAGAAGGTATAGAATATGATATTCAGAAGGTGAAAGATCTAGGTTTACAACCCAGAGTTACCTATCCAGCAAAACTGAGTATATTCTTTCAAGGCGAAAAATGGTCATTCAATAAAATAGAAGATTTCCAAGCTTTTTTGATGAGAAGACCATACCTAAACAGTAAATTTGATGTCCAAACACAAGTCCCAAGAAAAACCACAAGGTAAATAAGAAAGAGAAAGTTTAAGGGACTCAGTAAGGTCAAACAGTATGTTTTCCTACATGGATTGAGGATTAATTCTTAACAATTTTTATCAGTAGTAAAGCAGTTAAAAAGGTGTATACATGGACAGAGGGCATAGAAGCAAGCTGATCAGGATGCAAAAAAATTAAGGGGTGAAGAAGATGATTAAAAAGGAATGGGAGAGATGGAATGGGATAAATTATCTCACCTAAAGAGGCATGAAAAAATTATTACAACTGTGAAGATAGGATTAACTCTCCCCTTGTCTATTTTTAGCCAATCAAATCAAGAACTTAAAGTAACCCTACTTACCATTAAGTATGAGAGTTCAGAGTCACTTACTAGAGTAAACTCAAAACTCCAAAGGCCACTGCCTCCACCTTGGACAGTGCTAGGCAAATTGAAAAATTGCTGTTGGTTTTTATGAAGATGGGGAAGGAATGTGGAGAAAGGGAGGATAAAAAGAGGAAACCAGCATGGTCTAGATTCATTCCTTTCCTGGCTTCTGGAGAGATTGGTTCCAAAAATTCCTGGCATTTCGAGTGAGTGGTTGAGATCCCTGCCTTGGCTTTGGAGGAGGCTGCATTGTGAAATATTGAGGATTATTATTGATATTGTTGATTTACCACAGCATCCTCCTCAACAACATCAATAATAATCCCCAATATTTCAGTTGGTGGAACTTTGGATGAAGACACCACCAGGACCTCTGGTGGATTAACAGGAAATCCACATGGAGATAAGACTTGAGCTCAATACTGGAGCAGTACTTAGGGTGGTAGGATAGACAATTCTCTACCTTCTTACATTTTTCCACTTTCGGTCTTTCCACCTCTTTGTAAATAAGACTCCTAAAAGTTATTTTGACTTAAGCTATTATATTTTAAAATCAGTGTCCACAATATTACTTTAGAACTCTCATATTTAGCATAAAACTTAAATTTAAACTCTTACACAGCAAAGGAGAGGATGAAGGTGGCAATGGACAATGCTTAAACTTTTCTCTCATCATAACTGGCTCAGAGAGGTAATAACAACCATGCTCATTGAGGTATAAATTCTATTTTCCCCTATAGAGAAATAGGAATGGAATAAGCCAAGAGAAAGGGAGTAATAATAGGAGGGAGGGGAAAAGGGGGGAGCAATAAAAAGCAAAACACTAGTGAGGAGGGACAGAGTAAAAGGATCAAAAGGAGAAACTAAGATGGCAGAGAATATTCAGTTGGTGAGCATAATAGGTCTGACTATTAATGGGATGAACTCACCCATAAAATAGGAATGGATAGCAGTGTGAATTAAAAACCAGAATCCTACTATATGTTGTTACAAGAAACACATTTGAGGCAGGATGATATTCACAAAGTAAAGATAAGGGGATGGAGCAGAATTTATTATGCATCATCTGAGGTTAAAAAAAACAGCAGTGTCAATCATGATCTCAGACAAAACTAAAGCAAAATAGATCTGATTAAAAAGATAAGTAAGGAAATTACATCTTACTAAAATGTACTATAGACAATAAAGTAATATAAATACTAAACATATATGTATCAAATGGTATAGTCTCTAAATTTTAAAAGGAGAAATTAAATGAACTTCAGGAGGAAACAGACAGTAAAACTATATTAGTGAGGGGCCTCACCTTCTCCCTTTCAGATCTAGATAATCAAACCAAAAAATAAATAAGAAAGAAGTAAAGGAAGTAAATGAAATCTTGGAAAAGTAAGAATTAATAGATCTCTGGAGAGAATTAAAATGGAAATAGAAAGGAATATACCTTCTTTTCAGCAGTGCATGACTCCTGCACAAAAATTGACCTTGTATTAGTGCATAAAAACTTCACATCCAAATTCAGAAAAGCAGAAATAATAAATGTGTGCTTTCTGGATCGTAATGCAATAAAAATGACAATCAACAAAGTTCCATGGAAAGACAAATAAAAAATTAGTTGGAAACTAAATAATCTAATGCTAAAAAAAGGGTGAGTTAAAGAACAAAGTATAGAAACAATCAATACTTTTATTATTGAGAATGATCATGCAGAGACAACATATCAAAATATATGGGATACAGCCAAAATAGTACTTAGGAGAATGTTTATCTCTCTAAATTCTTACATCAATAAAACAGAGAAAATGCACACCAATGAATTGGGCATGCAACTAAAAAAACTAGCAAAAGAACATATGTAAAATCCTCATTTAAAGACTAAACTGGAAGTCCTAAAAATTAAAGGAGAAATTAATTAAATTGAAAGTAAGAGAATCATTGAACTAAATAAGATCAGGAGTTGGTTTTATGGAAAAACAAAATAGTCAGAGATTTTGTTAATTTGATTTAAAAAAGGAAAGAAGAAAATAAAAAATCAATATTAAAAATTAAAAGGGTGAACTCAACACCCATGAAGAGAAAATTAAAGCAATCATTAGAAGCTATTCTGCCCAATTATATGCCAATAAATCTGACAATCTAAGCAAAATGAATGAATGTTTACAAAAATATAAATTACTCATATTAACAAAAGAGTAAATGGAATACCTAAATAATCCCATCTCAGAAAAAGAAATTGAATAAGCCATCAGTGAACTCCTTAAAAAAATCCCAGGGCTAGATGGATTTACAAGAGAATTCTATCAAACATTTAAAGAACAATCAACCCCAATACTTCATAAATTATTTGGGAAAATAGGCAGAGAAGGAATCCTACCAAATTCATTTTATGAAACAAATATGATATTGTTACCTAAGGCAGGAAGAATAAAAACAGAGAAAGAGAATTATAAACCAATTTCATTAATAAATATAGATGCAAACATTTTAAATAAGATACTAGCAAGGTGATATAACAATATATCACAAAGATCATTCACTATGACCAGGTGGGATTTATACCAGGAATGCAGGGTTAGTTTAATATTAGGAAAACTACTAGCATAATTGAGCATATCAATAACCAAACTAACAGAAATCACATGATTACTTCAATAGATGCAGGAAAAACCTTCAACAAAATATAACATCCATTCCTGTTGAATACTCTGGAAAGCACAGGAGTAAATGGGTCGTTCTTTAAAATGATAAATAGTATCTACTGAAAACCTTCAGCCAATATCACCTGCAATGGGAATAAGTTAGAAGCATTCCTAACAAGATCAGATGTAAAGCAAGGATGCCCCATTACCGCCTCTATTATTTACTATTATATTAAAATTGCTAGCTTTAGCGATGAGGAAAGAAAAAGAAAATGAATGAATTAAATGTAGGTGGCAAGAAAACTAAACTCATTCTTTGCAGATGATATGATGGTACACTTGGAGAATACTAGATACTTAGGTAAAAAACTAGTTGAAATAACTTTAGTAAAGTTGCAGGATGCAAAATAAACCCATGTAATTCATCAGCACTTCTATATAGTCCAGCAGCTAGAGATAGAAAGAGAAATTCCATTTAAAATCACTCTAAACAGTATAAAATACCTGGCAATCTATTTGCCAAGGCCAACACAGGAATTATATGAACACAATTACAAAGCACTTTTCACATAAATAAAGTCAGATCTAAACAACTGGAAAAATATTAATTGCTCCTATGTAGGCTGAGCTAATATAATAAAAATGACAGTTCTACCTAAATTAATTTTTTTATTCAGTGCCATATCAAACTACCAAATAATTATTTTATAGAACTAGAAAAAAATAATAACAAAATGCATCTGGAAGAACAAAAGGTCAAGAATATCAAGGGAATTAATTTAAAAAATGTAAAGGAAAGTGGCCTAGAAGTATCAAATCTTAAACTATACTATAAAGCAGCAATCATCAAAACAATCTGGTACTGGCTAAAAAATAAAATGGTAGGTCAATGGAATAGATTAGATATGCAATGTATATGACTTATCAACCTAATGTTTGATAAACCCAAATAGCTCAGCTTTTGGACGAAGAACTCACTATTTAACAAAAACTGCTGGGAAAATTGGAAAACAGTAGGCTTAGACTAATATCTTACACTCTACACCAAGATAAGGTCTAAATGGATATCTGATTTAGATTTAAAGAGTGCTACCATAACTAAATTAGGGGAACATAGAATAGTTTACCTGGAAGATCTTTGGAGAAGGGAAGAATTTATGACCGAACAAGAGAAAGAGAGTAATATAAAATGTAACATTGAATAATTTTGATTATATTAAATTAAAAAGCTTTTGTACAAACAAAACTAGTCTAACCAAGACTAGAAGGGAAACAACAAATTGGAGAAAAAATTATAACAAACATCTCTGATAAAGGTCTAATTTCTCAAATTCATATAGAACTAAGTCAAATTTATAAGAATACAAGCCATTCCCCAATTAACAAACATTCAAAGGATGTGAACAAACATTTTTCAGATGAAGAAATCAAAACCATCAATAATCATATGAAAAAATATTCTAAATCACTCTTGATTAGAGAAATGCAAATCAAAATAACAGAGGTACTGCATCATATCTATCAGATGGGCCAATATGGCAATAAAGGAAAGTGGTAAATGTTGGAGGGGATGTGGCAAAATTGGGACACTAATGCATTCTTGGTGGAGTTGTGAACTAATTAAACCATTCTGGAATTCAATTTGGAACTATGCTTATCCTTTGAACAGGTGTTACTCATCTGTATCCAAAAGAGATAATAAAAATGAGGAAAGGACCTACTGTACAAAAATATTTATAGCAGTTCTTTTTGTAGTTGCAAAGAACTGGAAATTATGAGCATGTCTATCAATTGGGGAATGTCTGGACAAATTGTGGTACATATTGGTGATGGAATACTATTGTGCTAAAATAAATGAGAAGAAAGATGATTTCAGAAAAAACTAGAAAGATCTGCAGGAACCAATGCAGAGTGACATAAACAGAACTGGTAGAACAATTTACACAATAAAAGCAATATTGAATGATGATTATCTATGAAAACTTGACTACTCTTAGCAATGCAATGATCTGGTACAAACCTGAAAGATTCATAAAAAGATTTATAAAATACATCCACTTCCAGAGAAAGTACTATTAGAGTGGTCTTTAACATCAGTGTATTTATGGTTTTATTTTGGGGTTTTGGTTATATATGAGTTTGCTCTTTACAACAATGACTAAGGCAGATGTGTGTTTTGCATTACAATAAAAATTAAAATTAAAAAAGAAAAAAAAAAGAACTTGCAGCCTCTCACTTCAAATCCAAGGAACAGGCTTGACTGGCTTCGTTCCAGAGGACAGAGCTGCAATGGGTGGAAATTTCAAGGATACAAATCAAGGATATTTAGATTTGATATAAGGATGAAACTTCTTGTATTTTTTAAAAATGTAAGTATTTATTTTATAAGCATTTATCTTCTCTCCCAATGGCCCCCCTCCATCAAAGAAAAAAAGAAATTAAATTATTTTTATAATTTATTATGGAATTATACAATTTTTAATAATTTATATACAATTTAAAAAGTAAATCTCTTATAACAAATATACAAAGTCCAGCAAAACAAATTCCCATGTTGGCCAGGTCCAAAATTACATATTTTATTTTGTATTTTGTGTCTATCACTTCCCTGACAGTAGCTGGATAATATGCTTCCTCAAAGTCACTTTTCTGTAGAATATTATTATAAATTGTTCTCATTCAATTTACTTTGCATCTCTTCATAGAGGACTACTAAATTTCCACTTTGCCATTTCTTAGAGCATAATAATGTTCTATTACATTCTACTTTGGGAAGGAAAGTATTACCCTTCCCTGATAGTCTTCCAATAAAGACTTGAGAACCAAATGCTTGTCAAGTGTGTTGCAGAGGAGAAATCTTGTTTGATCACCAATTAAAACAGATGACTTCAGAAGTTCTTTTCAATTCTGATATTCAGTGACTTTCCTAGATTCAATTATAATATTATGGTAATTTGTGTCTTTAAATTCATTATGTGGAAGTACCCTGCAATATACTTTTTTGTATGAGCCATAGGCATTGCTAACAGAAGCTGATACTTGGGCAGCAAATTACTTCAGGTTCTTGACCAGACAGAACAATTGTAGGTGGTAGTAATTAGGTAGCATAGCAGTGAGAGAAATTTTGGCTATGGTTTTTTGCTGACCCTTTGTTTCTCCCTTCCTCTTTCCTCTCTTGGTGGAAAAAGAACAACTATGTAATGGTTAACTAAAAGTGTTTTTAGTTTTAAGACCTTTTCGTTTTTTGGTCAAGTTGATAGAGTTCTATCGCTTATTTGTTTCTCCTTTGGAAGGAGCTACTAAAATATTTTTAAAATCTATTAAAAAATACGGTTTATATGCCCAAAAAACCATCGAATATCAGGCACTTTGCCTACAGCTTGAAAACAAACAGTACTTTGTAAAGATGAATAAAATATCCATTGTTATGCAGAGAGTTTATGAATATTTCTGATTGTTAAAAACTGCCTTTTACTAATGGAATAAGAATTGTTCCAAAAGTATTAGGTCTATTTTCTTCTCCCAAATTGATCCAAGACCTTTAGTGTGGGAACTAAAAGGGGCACCTGAAGGTGACTTTGTCCAATAAAAAAAAAAACTTCTAATTTTATAGCGATAAAAGATTTGTTTATCACAACTCAGTGAACTTTGGCCTGTCTGTTGGGCAAGAGCAAATGTGGGAGCCAAGATCAGTTTAGGTTAAGTAGATAAAATTCTTTTTGAAGCTAACTTTTTTTTTGTTGTTGGGTCAGGTGTCAAACTGCTCTAGAATGAGCATTTTTTTTCAAAATTTTCAATTGAATTTTTCAAATGAAGCTATTTAATCATGCCTGGAGCCATTCTAATTAATTTAGGACAAAACAGCTAAATAGTTTTAATTAGTTAGGGAGATTATTTTGTTATTTTTAAAAAATAGACTTTTATTTCCAGTTTATTTTTATATCACCTATATTTCCCAGGACTTCACTTCCCCTCTCTTCTCCCAGATGGCCATATCCTATAACAAAGAATAAAAAAAGAGGGGAAAAAAAGAAAGTCTGACATTACTAATCAACAGTGCTCTTCACATATAGTCCCCCATCTGCAAAGAAGAGAAGGAAGTGCTAATATCTTTTCTTTGGGGTCAACGTTAATCATTATAATTTCATGACATTCATTTTCACTCTTTGTTTTTTTTCATTTACATTATTTTCAGTGTGTATTTGTTTTCCTGGCTCTGTTTATTTCACTTTGCATTAATTTGTGTCTTCCCATTTTGCTGTATTCAAGTATTACAATTTGTGTTAACTATTCCTGAATCAATGAACATCTAGATTGCTTCCATTGCTACGCTACTACCAAAAGAAAGGGCTGCTATAATATTTTGGTGTATATTGGTCCTTTGTTGTCATTAATCTCCTTGAGGTATCTGTTTATCAATACATTTTCTGAATGAATGGGTATAGACAGTTACTTTTTTTGAATAATTTCAAATCACTTTAAAAAATGGTGGGACCAATTCACCATTCCATCAATATAATAGTGTCCATTTTTTTCTAAAATCCTTCCAACAGTGATTATTCTCATCTTTTCTAATCTTTTCCACTTACAAAGATGGTCTAAAATGAAAAAGTATAATGGAAAATGAAGGCAGTTCTGTCCATTCTAATAGACAGGGATGGCAAATTTCAAATCAAAGGACTGGGTTTAAATCTTGACTGCTATTTAATCATTTATGTGATCTTATACAAATAATTTCTTTATTTGTAAAATGAAGAGGTTGGACTAGATGATTTCTAAGGTCTCTTTTGGCTCTAAAATTCCAGGAAATTCAGGTCAAAAGTTTTTTGTCTTTTTCTTTCTATTCATGCTATATAATACATATAATATAATCCATTAAAGTAGACAATCAGACCACTCTCAATAAAATTACCTACTCTCTTTCTCCATGGTTCATTTTCATGATAAATATGAATCAACTGATCTAAGGTGATTTGGATGTGCATTTGATGTGTATTAATTACTTGGAACTACAGCAGAAATACATATTTGATTTAATATACTTCAGCATACACATTTTTGAGTAACATGACATATGGGACTGAGGGAACATTTAAAAAATAATACGTTATTCCTACCACATAGGAAAGCTTGGGACAGGGGGAAGAAATGTCAAGAATATGGAAGCAAAACCCAGAAACAGAGGATGACTCTGAGTTGCGGTATGATCCTATAAAATTAGCAAACAAAAAATAACCAAAAACAAAAACAAAAAACTAATGTCTTAAGAATTAAAGTTCAGAATGAATGAAGAAAGGTTGGTGAGGGAAAAAGCTAAGAACAAAACATAATGGGGGTAGTGTAGGGATGATTGTGGTTGTTATTGTTGTCATTGCTGATTCGAAGCAGTAATAGGAGAAAAAGAGGATCAAAGAAAGACTAGGACTTTTGCTTTGGGAGAATAGATGATGATAACTGATGGAAGGAAGAGCTACTTAATTCCCATTTTGTTTCTGGGGGCAGGGTTCTGCCCAGGAGAATTACTTGTATTTTGGAAATGGCAAAAGAAATTTAATCTACAAGGAGTTGATACCCAAAGTAAGGAGATAGGAAGAGAACAATTCTTCCTCTCTCTCTTTCTCTATCTTTCCTTCTTTCTTTTTTTCCTTCCTTCCTCTATTTTCTCTCTCTATTTTTTTTAGACAAGGCTACTTAATTGATGAATAAGAAGAATGCTATAGATGTCATTTGCATATGTTTTAGCAGATGCTTTGCTAAAGCATATATTTTTAGAGCATAAGATATAGAGGAGAGATGTGGACAAGACTACTAATCTCTAAACTTTTTTGATTATGCACCTCATTCTATTTAAAAAATTTGAGTGGGTTCCGGGTTAAGATGGCGGCAGAGTAAAAAGCAGCGCTTAACCTCTCCTGACCGAAACACACAAGACTCCTCAAGGGGACATAAAAACAAGTCCAGACGAACGGAGGGACCCCACAACAGGGCACAGCATGGAAGGTACGTGGAATTGGGACATTTCCATGCTATAAAGGGGTGAAACAGCTCTCACTAAATCGCGGGCTGAGCAACCACCCCACCCCCCACCCCTCCACACACAATACCTATAGCGCCAAAGCCAGCTAAAAAGAAATAGAGCAAGTTTGGGGCACCCATTGAGTCATTGGCAGCTTCGGGGCCTGTTCCTGAGAGCAGCAAGATTTAGGACCCCAAAAAGCTAAAGAACGCACATGAACTCTGAGCGTGGGAGCAGAACGCAGATGCGGTTGGAGGCACGGGTAGAGGAAGACACAGCCACAAGGTAAGGCTCTGAAACCCTGAGTGGGGAACCAGTGCAGACAGGTATACAACTGTGGAAGCAGTGCCCTGAGACTTGTAAAGAAACCTCCGGCAAAGGATCAAGCAAGGGGGTCTACCAGGGGGCTTGACCTTGGAAAAAACCAGAACTCAGACCTCAGGAGCCAAAAGACCGCAGACAGACCCTGAGGATAAACCTGAGAAGCTGCTGGGCTAATGATGGCTACCCAGTCTCAGGAAGTTCAGAAGAGAAAGATTAACTATAAGAAAAAGAAGTCTTTAACACTCGACAACTTTTACACAGAGAAAATCCAGACAACCGAGCAAACAGAGGAGGAGAACAAACAAGCATCCGGACCCTCCTCAAATAAGGAAAACTCCTCACAAGCTATGGAAGAGTTCAAAACTGAGATTTTGAGGAAAATGGAAGAGATCTGGCAAGAAAATAACAGTTTAAAAGGTAGAATCTTGCAATTGGAAAGTGAGGCTCAGAAACCAAATGAACTAATACACAAATTGAACACCAGAAATGACCAGATTGAAAAGGAATACAAGAAGATTATAGCCGAAAACCAGAAGATTATAGCTGAAAACCAATCCCTAAAGGCTAGAATTGAGCAATTAGAAGCTAATGATCTCTCAAGACAATAAGAACAAATAAAACAAAGTCAAAAGACTGAAAAAATAGAAGGAAACATGAAATATCTCAATGAGAAAGTGACAGACCAAGAAAACCGGTCTAAAAGAGACAACTTGAGAATCATTGGTCTTCCAGAAAAACCAGAAATTAATAGAAACCTGGACTCCATACTGAAAGAAATTATTCAGCAAATTGCCCTGAAGTCCTACAATAAGAGGGCAATATAGACATTGAAAGGATCCATAGAACACCTGCGACATTTGATCCAGATAAGAAAACTCCCAGGAATATAATTGCCAAATTCAAGAGTTTCCAAGCAAAAGAAAAATCTTACAAGAAGCCAGAAAGAGACAATTCAAATATCAAGGAGCACCAATCAGGATCACACAGGATCTGGCATCCTCCACGCTAAAAGATCGCAAGGCTTGGAATACGCTATTCAGAAAGGCAAGAGAGCTGGGCCTGCAACCACGGATCAACTACCCATCAATACTGACTATATATTTCCAGGGGAAAGTATGGGCATTCAACAAAATTGAAGAATTCCAGGTATATGCACAGAAAAGACCAGGGCTAAATGGAAAGTTTGATATCCAACCACAAAAATCGAGAGAAACCTGAAAAGGTAAATAAGATACAGAGGGGAAAGAAAGAAAACTTATAATTTTTAAATTTGCCTTTTTAAGGGCCTCAGTGAGATCTAATTATCTGTATTCCTATGTAGAGAAATGTTATGTATAATTCTCTGTAGTGAACTCTATTCACTATTATGATATTCACTATTATAGTAATCAGAAGAATAATTCATAGGGAGAGGGTGGAATAATAAATGGTCTAAGATGATATGGGGGGTGGGAAAGAGGGGGGTGAATAGCAGGGGACACCAAGAGAAACTTGAGAGAATGAGAAAAATAAGATATTCTATTACACACAAAGAGGGCATGAGAAGGGGAGGGGACAAATACTATTATAAGAAGGAAAGGAAGAGAGCATTAAGAGGTAATATTTAAACCTTACTCTCAGTGTAATCAACCCTGAGAGGGAAGAGTAACTATATTATCCATTGGGATATAAAACTCTATCTAACCCTACTGAGAAAGTCAGAAGGGATAAACCAAGGGGAGCAGGGGAGTGGGGAGGTCAGAAAAGGGAGGGGAGAAGAAGTGGGAGGGAATTCATAAGGCCTTTAAAAACAAAAAGAGGGGAATAATAAGGAGGGGGTAGAAAGGGAAGTTAATCAAGGGAGGGGATAAGGGATACCAGCTTAATAGCAAACCACTGGTTTAAAAGGAAATAGTTTAAGAAGAAGGGGTAGGAATAGGGGAGGATACGAAAATGTCAGTGAATGCACAACTGATGATTATAACTCTGAATGTGAATGGGATGAACTCGCTCATAAAACGGAAGCAAATAGCAGAGTGGATTAGAAACCAAAATCCTACCATATGTTGTTTACAAGAAACACATATGAGAAGGGTGGACATACACAAGTTTAAGGTTCAGGGCTTGAGCAAAATCTTTTGGGTGTCAAATGAGAAAAAGAAGGCAGGAGTGGCTATTATGATTTCTGACAAAGCCAAAGTAAAAATAGATATGATTAAAAAAGACAGGGAAGGTCATTACATCCTGATTAAAGGCAGTATAAACAATGAGGAAATAACACTGCTCAATATGTATGCACCAAGTGGCATAGCATCCAAATTCATAAAGGAAAAACTGGCAGAGCTCAAGAACGAAATAGATAGTAAAACCATAATAGTGGGAGATCTAAATATTCCTCTTTCAGATCTAGATAAATCAAACCAAAAAATAAATAAGAAAGAGGTAAGAGAGGTGAATGAAGTCCCAGAAAAATTAGATTTAATTGATATGTGGAGAAAAATAAATAGGGACAAAAAGGAATACACCTTCTTTTCAGCTGCACATGGGACATTCACAAAGATTGACCATGTAATAGGGCATAGAAATATTGCAAACAAATGCAAAAGAGCAGAAATAATAAATG
>NC_058130.1:311563169-311595786 GCF_016433145.1 Gracilinanus agilis | reverse complement strand
TTTTTCCTAAAATAATATTTATTTTGAATGAGAGTAAAGTGGATTAATATGCTTCGTTGTTTTAAAAATCTCGATTCAACACTTTTTAAAACATCAATTTAAAGGTCCAATTCTTAGTTCAGTTTTTTTCAGTGATTGTTTTTAATGGCTTTCAAAGCTTAAAAAAAAGGACACCTCATAAAAGTTCCAAATAGGAGAAGTGCATTGTTGGCTGTCTTAGCTAAATTTTCATAGTCAATATTCAGTCACATTAACCAATTATGCAAAAATTTCCACGGAAATACATTTAGCCTATTTTCTCTGATGACAATAAATTGTGCTGATAAACCAATAGGAAAATGTTGCATTTTAATATTTTTACAAATAGGTTTGAAATCTACTGAATCTTATCATTTGGATGATGTTTTTTTATAGATTAAATGCTTCTGTTTCACATTTCTTGAGTGAACAGATATGAGAGCTTTTATAAGCAACACTCTTACATAATTCTGGAAAACAAAAGCTTGTTTCTTAACATCTTACTAATCTTAACAGTTCCATACTATCTAAATTAGTTAATATCTCAAGGTACAATATATGCTTAGGACAAGATTTACTATTAATTGTAGTCTATCTAAATCCAAATTTCAAATAATCTTGATTATTTAAAAATCTTTTGGCTTACTTCTTGTCAGATCTGATTAGACTACTTTTGTTTCTGTCATCTAGTATGACAGATAAAAAACTACATTTAAGCGAAGGAATATTAGTTCTGCTTTTTGTTGTTGTTGACTTATATATATATATATATATATGATTAAGATTCTCTTCTACCCTTGGTTTCTTTGCAGGATTCTTTATGAACTACTTGTCCATTTTGTTCAGAGTTTAATTAGAACTACATATAAAACATATTATAACTTATGGACAAGCTTACTTGGGCACACCTAAATAGCTATTTATCCCAACATGTTGAGAGCAATCCAAGGAGTATGGACACTTCAGTCATCTCATCTTCACTGTGGAACTTCTATTCTTCCCTTAAAACTATACTTTTTGTACTCTAGATTATGCATAACTGACCATCATACGTAACTTCCTAAGAGACTAACTGAGGGGTGGTATCAGTGTTAAACTGTATTTGAAATGTTAGTATTTTTTTTTCTTTTATGTGTTTTATATAATACAAATGTAAATATAATTTCCATTGAATTTCCCAACATCCCAATGGATGGTCTTGGAGTCTATACTTCCCCCTTTGGAGACCACTAAACTAGATGGATAGGTAGATTCAGAACTGTTTGGATGACAAAAATCAAAGAAAAGCTGTTCAAGTTCAGCTTGGAAAGAGAATGACAGCCAGATAGGTGGGTAGATGATAGATAGACAAATACACTCATAGTGATTCTGAACTCTTTCTTCACTCTTTGACAGTTTGTTCCTTATTCCAAAGCCACTCAAATCTCTCAACCCAAAGTTCCAACCAAATACCACCCACCGCTTCTAGCCTGCCCTCAGGAATGCCTTTTTCATAGGCAATAAAATTTCCTTCATTCTAAATCTTTAACTATCCCTCTCCTTTCATCTACTGGTTATTACTGAAGCCTATCTTCCCCTGATGACACAACCTCCCTGGTCACCCTTTCTAGTACTGGCTGTGCCTGCACTTATTCATCATGGCTTACTGGTCAAAACAAGGAAATTAGAATATTCCTTGCTCCCTATTGCCACATCCTGGTTCTCTCCCTTTACCTCTGTCAATGAGTAACCTTTCTTCCTTTGAGTCTCATGCTATGAATATGTATTGCCCAAACAAAATATTGGCAGCTTTTGTATACCAACTCCCAATTTGCTCTCCCTACTTCCTTAATGAGTTTAGTACCTGTCTCACAATTTTTTTCCTCTTCCCCAACTCCTACCCTCATATTAGAACTTCATCATACATTTTGATTCTCTTTCAAAACATAAATGACATAGTTCTTCAACTTACATTTGCCATGAGTTACTCTTCAATCCCACCTCAGGCACACATAAGGATGGTCATACCCTTGATCTTGCCATCATCTACAAATGATCTATATTTAAGAATTCTGGTCTACTTATCTGATCATAATCTATTGATGTTTCACCTCTCCTTCTGCCTTTCCTCATGAAACTTTACTCTTTGTTTGCACCATGACTTCCAGTCCTTTGTTTGCTTTAGTCCTCTTTTTATTCATCCCCTCTGCACTAGATATTCTCTCCTATTTCCCCTATCTTGACTCCCAGTTGAACCAATTAAACTCTACACTGTTCCCCTCTTTTGAACCTCTGTCTTCTTTATCATATTGCTGATTATACCTAGAGAAGGCTCAGCCTTAGATCATCCTATTTGTCGCTTTCATTCCTACACAATGTGCTGTTGAGTGAAAATGGAGAAAATAATGCAACTTTTCTGACTGGATCCATTGCAAATTTATGTTACATAAATTCATTTGGGCCATGATTGCTACTTGACAATCCTATTATACCTCCCTTACTAATTCACTCTCCTATTATCCACAGTGACTTTTTCAAAGCTTTTCATCCCTCCCATCACTCCCTTCCCCCCACTCTTTCAGCTGAGAAGTTTGACTCAAAAATTTTACCCAAAAAATTGAGGCCATTTATCATGAGCGCATACTTCTCCCCTCTACCTAATTTTCTATTACCCAGGTGCTTTCTGCTATTTTCTTTACCTTTACTTCTGTCTCACATGATAAAGTGGGGCACCTAAGTGGCACAGTGGATAGAGCACTGGGCTTGGAATCAGGAAGACTCATCTTAATGAGTTTTAATCTGACCTCAGATATTTGCTAACTCTGTGACCCTGGGCATGTCACTGTTTGCCTTAGGTTCCTCATCTGTAAAATGAGCTGAAGAAGGAAATGGTAAACCACCCCAGAATCTTCACCAAGAAAACCCCAAATGGAGTTCTGAAGAGTTAGACATGACTGAAAATGACTGAACAATACATGATGAAGTGCTCTTACTCCTTTCTAAGGCTAAACCTTTTCCTTGTTCAAGGGTTCCCATTCCATCTCATCTCCTCCAACAGATTGCCCCCTTCATCACCACTCTTTCATTTATTTTCAACCTCTCAATACCAGCTCATTGCCTAGCACTTACAAACATGTCCATGTCTCCCCAGTTTTTAAAATAATATTTAATTTTTCTCCCATTACATGTAAAAACAATTTTTTAACATTCATTTTTAAAAATGTTGAGTTCCAAATTCTCTCCTTCCTGCTGTCCCTTTTTAACTCCCACCCTTTCCCTTTCACTGAGGTGGTAAGCAACCTGATATAGATGATCTCTAGTTTTAAGGAGTTCACATTTTTAAAAGGGTAGACAAAACATAAAGTGGAGCTGGAAAGTGGGGAGGAGGGGGAAGGAGAATACTTGTATAGGGACAAGGCAGCTGGTTTGAAGGTAGAGCATATGGAAGGGTGAGTTAAAAATGGAGAGTAAGCAGCATAACTGAGCCTTCTCATAATATATTGCTTTCAGGCAGGACTTACCAATCAGTCAGTCAATAAACATTTTTTAAGAGTGCCAGGCATTATTTTAAGTGCTTTGGATACAAATACAAAAAAGACAGTCCTTGTCCTCAGTCTAATAGGGGAAGAAAACACTCAAAAGAAACTGAATGGGAAGGCAAAGAAGAGAAGACACCTAACCTTAACAATATGGCAAAGAAATCTAAAGGAACACAAAGGGGCAGTAAATGAAGATATGGTTGGCCTGGATGCTCTCTTCAAACAGAGGGCTCTGGGAGGACTTCTCTCTTCTGCCCTTCAATCTGAGCATTTGGGGTCAGGAACTCAAACAGTCCAGTGAAGCTCCCTAGGGATATGTGGTTGGCCTTGTGTTATTCAACATGGATAAAACCACAGATGGCATGTTCATCCAGTTTGCCAATGACACAAAGTTGGGAGGGATAGATAATACATCATAAGGACCAGGATTCAAAATCTATTAAAATGAAATTCAGTAGATAGGGGTAAAGTCTTATGCCTGGTTATTTTAAATAAAACAATTCCTAAAACTCAATGCAATCTTGGACTGAGTGAAGAGAGGCAGATATTCCAGGAAAAAGATGGTGATAGTCCCATGATACTCTCTCCCATCAGATCTCATCTGGAGAACTAAGTATAAACTGTGTCACAATTTAAGAAGGACATTGATGCCCTGGAAAGCATCCAGAGAAGGTCAACCAGGATGGTGAATACATGCCATGTGAGGATTGGTTGAAGGAACTGGCATTGTTTAGGATGAAGAATAGAAAACTTGGGGAACATGATAGCTTCCTTTAGATTTTTAAAGAACTGTTATGTCAATGAGGAAGGAAATGCTTTGCTTGGCCCTAGAGCCAACTGAGCAAAAGTTGCAAATAGAACAATTTAACCTTAATGACAGAAAAAAAATTTTCCAACACTTAGAGCTGTCAAAAAAGTAGGACAGGTTGCCTAAGAGGTTGTTGGTTCCCCCTTTTTTGGAAAGTTTTCAAGAAAAGACCAAGACACTTACTTGCCAGGTATGATACAATGGGACTTCTTTTCAGGTATGGTTTCAACTAGATGACTAACAAGGTCCCTTTACCTTGTTAAGTTCAGTAATTGTGTGAGATATGCAAATACATATAACAAAAACATTGTTGTTGCTGTTCAATTGTTTTTCAGGCATGTTTTTCAGTCCATGTCCATCTCCCTTTTGGAGTTTTCTTGGCAAAGATATTGGAGACATTTGCCATTTCCTTCTCCAGCTCATTTTACAGATGAAGAGAAGGGAAGCAAATAGAATTAAGTGATTTGCCTGGGGCCACACAGCTAGTAAATATCTGAGTCCAGATTTAAATTCAAGAAGATGAGTCTTCCAGAACCCAGGCCTTGCACTCTATCCACTGAATTACTTCACTGCTCACAACAAAAATATAGCAAATTAATGAGAACAGATATAATGAAGAAAGTGAAAAGACACAATTTACTATGAGAGTTCAGAGAATTAAGAAAAGCTAAACAGAAGAATTGGTCCAAAGAAGGGGAGAATTTCAAATGGCAGAAATTGAGGGAAAAGGTTAGTAAGAGGACCTGTTCAATTGAGATTGTGGAATGCTAAAAAGACTGAATCTAATACTCCATGCTGTTATAACAGGGATTTGGTGATTAGTAGAAATGAAAAAACCTAGCAAAGCCAAGGAGGTCAGGTAGATTAACAGAGTCAACCAAAAAATATGGTTCTAAGCTTGGGATTGCAATTAGGGATCTGATAGTTTAGGAATAGGAACATGAAACATGCAACATGAGCCTAAGTATATCTGAATTTAAGAGATTTGACCTATTGTGCAAGAACAAGTAGGACACTGGTACCAATAGGCAAAAACCAAGGAGGAGTGTGGCATATTGGATAGAAGGCTAGCTTCAGAGCCAGGAAGAATACTTCTGACACCTAAAAGCTATATTACTATGGGCAAGTCCCTCAACTTCTTAATGTCGCAGACAATATTCTAAGTCTAAGAGAATAAGTTAAGAAAGGACTACAAACTCTTTTTGTAGTGGCAAAGGATTGGAAACTGAGGGGATATTCATCAATTGGGGAATGGCTGAACAAGCTGTAGTATATGATTGTAATGGAATGTTATTATGCTATTAGAAATGAACAATACAATTTCAGAAAAATGTGGAAGACTTATGTGAACTGATGCAAAGTAAAGTGAGCAGAACCAAGAGAAATTTGCACACAATAACAGCAATATTGTGAAAAAGATCAACAATGAATGACAACTACATTAATTTCTTCTACATCACAGGGGTTAAGAGCACTGCACCTCCACAATCTGGAAAATCTACATAAATTTTTTGGTTCTCCCTTCATCTCAGAGAAGAAGTCTGGATTTTTTCCTTTTATGAGGTTTTTGCAATACCTTATTATAAAATCTGGGTTAAGTATTTGGTCATAGGCTATATGTAAGCCAATATTTTCATCTTCTTTTTGCAAACTTTAACTTTTTATATATTTTAACTTTAAAGAAGAAATTGTATATGTTTATGGCATTGAAAGATAAAGTCTGTTGATATTATAAAACACAATACATATATTTTATGCATTTCTGAGTTTAAAATTTTTACCCTGTTGTCTGTTGGCCTTCTTATATTGACTGTGGCTTCCACAAAACTACCCCCAAATTCCCATTTGATTTCTTATACTGACCTGCAATATACTGAAACCTTTTTTTTAATTTTTTTTAAAATGTATTTTTACATTTCCCTGCCTTTTCAAGGAGACTAGATTGAACATAATAAAATTTTTCTTGATGAATGCCAGTCATCATAATGATCATTAATTATACACTGCTATTTAGAGTAATGACCATAGGGCTCACTGAGGTAAGCAAGGTACAATGTAAGGTACTCATAATACAAATTATACTGAAACCTTGATGGGAAAAGTTCTGATATGGAAAGGATACCTATATTATCAGCAATGTAAGGATCCAAGACAACTCCAAGGGATTCATGATGAAAAATGCTATTTACCACCATAGAAAGAACTGATGGAGTCTGAAGATTCAAGAATACTATTTTTCACTTTATTTCCTTTATAAATTTTTCCTATATTGTGATATGTGCTTTCTTTCACAACATGAATAATGTGGAAATATGTACTATATGAATGCACTTGTATAACATATCTGATTGCTTGTGGAGAAGGGAGAGAGGGAGGAAAGAATTTTGGATCACCGCAGTGTCAGAAAGTGAATATTAAAAATTGTCTCACTATGTAATTGAGGGAAAATATAATAAATATTACTAGAAAAAAAGAAAGGCAGTAAAGAAGACAGAAAAGGAAGATAGAAGGAAGAACAGAAGGGAACAGGAAGAAAGGAAGGACTACGGATCCCCATTAGTAAAGGAATTTTTCATTTTGTTAGTTCCTCACACATACAAAATTATGTCCAGACCAAAACAAACTGAACCAGAGACTGACATGAAGGATATCTATTCAAGCAGTGGCTAAAGACCTTTAAAATTCTCTATCTTTTAGAGTCCTTTGTAAATTGACCCCTTTCTACTTTTGTAGTCTTCTTATACCTTATTTCTCTCCAGGTACTCTAAGACTTGGTGGCATTCAGCACTCCATCTGCTGACTTTGGTACCTTTTCATTGACCACCTCAGAGACCTGGTATGTTTTTCTTCTTCATCCTTACTTATCTCCTTGATTTCCTGGCTTCCAGTCTTAGCTAATATCCTTTTACAAGAAGCCTTCCCAATCCTCCTTAATGCTAGTGACTTCTCTCTGTGATTATTTCCAATTTATCCTGTATAAATCTTTTTTGTGTCTAGTATTAGCATGTTTTCGCTCTCCTTTAGATTGTATATTACTTGAGATCAGAAATTTCTCCCCCTTTTTTTTTGTTGTAGTCTCCACACAGAACCTGGCACACAATAGACTCTTGATACATACCTTTTGATTTGACTTGACTAAAGAAGTAGATAATTAGTATCACAGAGGTTAGATAACTGGCTTTGGTAATCCAGCTTTTGGAAGACTGATGAATAAGGCAGAACACTTAGTCACTAGGGCACTTGTAAGAATTCGGTTAGAGGGAACTGGTAACAAGGGAATGGATGATGAGCTGGTAAGCTCTTAACAAAGGGGATCCTTAAATTGCATTCCTCCTTACCCCTCACCAAAGTTAAGGGCAGGATTTATGCTAGCCTTTGGGGACAGAGCAAATAGGTCAGCCCTGTTGCAAGTATAGGAGGGATATGGAAGCTAAGAGTTGGACACATCGTTTACAAGAACAAGATTGCATAAAAATACTATGACAGGAATTGACAACCTTTTAAATGCTGTGCATTCTTAGGAAAGCAAAGTACTGGTCCTTGAGCCTCTTTCCATTCAGAATTAGGTGGCAGTGGTGCTACTTAAACTCTAGCTACTGATTTGCAGTATTGTATGCATGCCATAAAGTCAGTGAAATATGTGCCTTATGTTTACTTTAAGGTGGTAGCAATGAAGATTCTGGGGCAATATTTCGCCCAGGTGCTGAAAGTATTGATTTCCTATGCTATAGAATTATTAGCCATTCATATGATTATATCAATAGATTCATAAAAAGCTTTTTGACAAAATACAACATCCATTCCTATGAAAAACACTAGAAAGCAAAGGAATAAAAGAAGTTTTTCTTAAAATAATAATTAGTACCTTTCTAAAACCAAGAGTAAGTACTATCTGTAATGGGGATAAATTTGGAAGCTTTCCTAATAAGATCAGGAGTGAAGCAAAAGTGTCCATTATTATCATTATTATTCAATATTTTATAGGAAATACTAGCTCTGGCAATAAGACAAGGAAAAGAAATCAAAGAAATATAAATAGGCAACAAGGAAACAAAACCATTACTCCTTAAAATATATTTTAGTTCACTTTATTTTTCTTGCTTTTTTTTTTGTTTATAGTTTTGCAACATGGCCAATGTGAAATTATGTTTTGCACTACTTTACATGTATCATATTTTTTTGTCTTCTCAATGGGCAGGGGAAGAACAATGAGGGAAGGAGAGAATTTGGAATTGAAAATAATTTTTTTTAAGTATTAACTTTGGGGGCAGCTGGGTAACTCAATGGATTGAGAGTCAGGTCAAGAGACAGGAGTTCCTAGGTTCAAATTTGGCTTCAGACACTTCCCAGCTGTGTGACTCTGGGAAAGTCATTTGAACTCCCATTGCCTAGCCCATACCTGCTCTTCTGCCTTGGAACCAATGCACAGTACTCATTCTGAGACCGAAGGTAAGAAGTTTTTTTTGTTTTTGTTTTTAAGTATTAACCTTAGAAGTATACATATTTCATCCAGAAATTGTTCAATATGCAATAAGTTTGATATGTCTTCTTGGCTTCTTTAACTCTCAAGTGCAAGTTTCAAGTATATATGTGATTAGACTTAGTCCTTCCTAAGTCCTTTGTGAAATATTTTAGCATTGATCTAGGATATCTTTGTTCATTATAAATACTGGTCTTTGTTAAACATATTAATGTGAGACATTTTGTATCACTCAAATAAGACAGAGTTCATTCTTTATAAAGCTCTAGTCTCTAGTGATTTATAAATACAGTGGTACCTTGATACATGAACACCTTAAGTCACGGACAATTTGAGATATGAACAGGCAGGATGGAGATTTTTTGCTTTAAGTCATGAGCAGATATTTGAATAACAAGCTTCCATCAACCCTCCCCTAGATAGCCTGCCAAATGTTTGGTTTCACAAATAACAGGAGACTGTCTCTTTTAGTTCAGTGTTTATTTGGCCTTGCAAGCATCTGTATTGAATTGATTTTGCTTTCTTCTTTATTTTTGTCTTTATTATCAGGGTTTTTTTGGGCAAATTTCTTAACTTTTAACCACGAGTCCTGATGATGGTGGAATTGAAGGAGTTACAGCAGCAGCAGCATACCAAGGTTTTGCAGGAAATTAGTGGGGATGAACCCAAGGTGGATGAGGTAATCAGTACAAGTGAGATTAAGGAAATGTTGAGGATTCAGGAAAATATTAAACAGTTTATTGAAAAGACATACCCAGAAAAAGCTGGAACAGGTCATGCACTGGAGCTATGTAATGGCACTTATTTAACACATTATCAAAACATTGTGAAAGAGAGGAAGAAACAAACTTCCATGGAAAGGTTTTTGTTAAAATGGTCTCTAAGTGAAATAGAGGGAAGTGTAGCAAAACAGCCATATTAAGTGAAGAAAATGATGATAATTAAGTAAAGTTAAAGAAAATAGCAATTAAATTTAGCAATAAAGGTACATATCATAAGTAATGTATAAGGTCAATTTTGTATTTAAATGTAGTGTTAGTAGAGAGTAAGTTATGTTAAGCTCAGGATATGAAAACCTTTTCTGCTACATCTTCACCTGACATTAAAGCTAAATAACATTTCATAAGTAAGTTTATTTCTTTATGTTCTTTCTTATTATCTATAAATATATTTATTTGTTATTTATAAAGTACATTTTCTTATTTAAAAGCATAGAAAACAAAAAATTCATGTGGTTTTTTGCCACAATGGAATAATTGCATTCCATTAATTTAAATGAGGAAATTTGATTTGACACACAAGCAAACTGAGTTACAAACTTGGCCATGGAATGGATTAAACTTGCACATCAAGGTATTGCTGTATTTGAATGTCAACATCCTATCACTGTTTGATTTTTCAGAAGTCTTTTTACCTCAAGTTTCCTAAAGTACTCTGCCACATTTTTTAAAAATTACATTCAGAACATTCAGATAATTTCATTTTTGGTTAATCAATAAGCATTTATCAATTCCATGACTAACCCTAAGCTAGTTATTAATAAAGAAAAAAAAGAAAAAAATCCCACCCTTCAGGACATTACAGTCTATCATAGAGATAATATGTACATATACATGTCTATATATTTTCAGAGTTCCAGAGCTATCTATACATGCATACAACTCATATCTGGATACACACATATTCCCTTTTCCCCCCAACATTAGACCTCCATCCCCACTGAGGGAAGAAGCTATCTTGGATTCAAAGGTGTACCCTCTGCACCCATCCTTCTAAAATGATGGCTCATGAGCCCCTGCTAGTGTTCTGCCTCTTTAGAATCACCAAGTACTTAGTTCTTAGCTATAACATTTACAAAGGGGCTATAGTAAAAATCATAATTACATACATTCCTCCCATAATCTTTACACATACTCTTCCACAAATACACAAAGCACTCATGGAATGAGGGAGTTTAAACTTACAGTCCATCGCTCATGAAACTCATGTGTATTCACAATTCCTGATGCTAACAAGGTCTAGAAGTAAGTCCTTTCTCTCTTCATATTCTATAAGTCATAAGCTGGTTTCCCAGGGTTTGTTATTCTCATTAGCTCTCTCATTTATTCTCATTCCTCAAACATGCTTTCCTTTCAGGTCACTAGCTTTCTGTATCCATGTCTCTCTGAAGTGTGTGTCTCTGACCCCTTAACTGCACCTTGAGCTGAAAAATTCTCAGCCTGCTATATAGGGTGCTAAACCTTGTACCCAATGGAGGGGAGGAAGAGAGAGAAATCTGTAGAGGTCTACTCCATAAAGACCTCCAGAGAAAGAACTGCTAAATAGAAAAGAGCAGAACATCGTTTTATACACACACATATATTTTTGACAAATGATGTCTTCTCTAATGGGAAGAGGAGAGGAAGGGAAAAAGGTACCTGGGAATTTTAATGTAATAAATAAAAAAAAATTTTAAAGGTCTCCTGAGCCTTAATCTTCCCCTTCCCCATCCAAACCTTCCAGAATTTACTGCAGCTATTTAAAGTACCCATGGAATGATTAATTTGTAACAAATTGTTCCCTTCTGATTCACTCATTAAGATAAGACCACATTTTGTTTAGCATTTTATTATCATTTTTACTAAATCCTTTAACTATATCTATTGAACTGGAGGAGGGGGGCACTGAGATTCACCTCCTCTCTCCCTCTATATACAAATATGTACATATGTTTATATTGGTAGACTTCTGGGGCTATGATGTTCATGTCCAAGTGTAAAGTATATTTAATGGTGAAAAGATTGGTACATATCTTTTCTATTTTTCCTTTATTCTTAAATGCCCTTTGCTTAGTCAGATGTTTTGCTCTGCTTTCTTTAAACTACTTTTTCTCTCCACTGCTTTTCTCTGTTTTATAAAATAATATTGCTCATAATTATTCATCCCTCTTTATAAGGTTTGGCAAACAAGTTTATATTCTAACCTTTGCTGCCATCTGTTTCTGTTTCACAAGTAAATCAGATGTTTGCTGACTAAGGTGTTTTCTCTGCCTTTATTTTTTTTCCTTTTGGTCTCCCTATTGTGGCAATATGTTTTCACTGAGGAAGCTTAAATACATTATTGGAATCAGTGTGTATAGTTAGAAATATCTCAAATCCCTAAAAACTACATTACCCAGACTTCCTTTCTGCATTACCTACAATGCTTTTCCTTTTGTCTACATTTGTGTGGTCATGTTTTGTATAAGTTCTGAGGCTCTTCCTCGTTCTGCCTCTTTTGCTCTGGTGAGTGGGCTGATTAGTACCTTTTAGTTTTCTTTGTTAGTTTATTATTAATAAAATTTTATAAAAATATGATATTTAGTTATTGTATATTAATTTTAAAATCCACAAGTGTCAATATAATTCTGGATCATTTCCCATTTATTATTGCAGAATACTTGCCTCAATAGTGCATGACTTGGTTGCTTTAATTATTCTTTTTGTTTTTTTTTCTTCTTGCTGTTTTAGCAATTCCAGTTTTTGCCCTGATGAGTTGATGGTCTGACAACCTCAACTACTTGTTCATCGATGGCTTTCACATCAATATCAAGTATTTTTCTCTGAGAATATAATCTATTTCACTTTTTGTGGTGTTATTTGGTGCTTACCATATCTAGCACTTATGAAATGCAAATCTAAAATATATTAAAAATAAAAATAAGAACATTTTCTGGGGTAAGCACTAATGGATGAAAGGATAAGAAAGTCCTCAAGTAGGAGCTAACATTTGGCCAAGCTTTAGCTTTAAAGGAAACTAGAGATTCTAAGAGGTGGAGGTGAGGAGGCATGAGGGACAGCCTGTGCAAAGTTATGGAGATGGGAAATGCTGTCTTGTTTGAGGAACAGCCAGTTTTGCTGGCCTGAAGCAAAGTAATTTAAATAAAATTGGAAATATTGGTTGAAGTTAGTTTGTGAAGAGTTTAAACTGTCAGAGAAGTTTGTAGCACAAGAGTCTAAAGGTAATAGGGAGCCATTAGAGTTTATTGAAATCCTGGGCAGAGGTGAGAGGAAGATTTTGATTTTGATTTCAGTTAATGTTTGAAAAAGAACAAAACATTTCAGGTACTACAACTTATGCTACACAATCTTGGAAAGCTACATAAAGCACATTTAAGAAATTGTACAATGCCATCTTGTATCTAGCAGAGTGGGCAATATGACAGGAAAGGGAAATAATACATGTTGGAGGAGTTGTGGCAAAATTGGGACACTAATGCATTGCTGGTGGAGTTGTGAATTGATCTGACCATTCTGTTAGGGCAAAAAATCATGCCCAAAGGGCTTTAAAAGAATGCATACCCTTTGATCCTGTCATACCACTACTGGTTTTACATCCCAAAGAGATTTAAAAAACCCATGGGCAAGGACCTGTTTGTACAAAAATATTTATAATGGCACTCTTTGTATTATGAAAAAAAAAGAAAATAAGGGGATATTTATAACTGCACTCTTTGTATTAGTAAAAAAATTGGAAAATGAGAGGATGCCCCTACAACATGTATTATTTTCCTTTCCTGTCATACTGGCCTCTGCTAGGTATGAGGTGGCATTGTACAATTTTAAAAATGTGTTTTATGCAGCTTTCCAAGATGTTTCTTTGTGTAGCTAAACTTGTAGTACATCATTTGGGGAATGGCTGAACATATTGTGGTATATGGTGGTGATGGAATGCTATTGTGCTACAAGGAATGATGAATTGATGAATTTCTATAAGACCTGGAAAGATCTCCATGAACTGATGCAGAGTGAAAGAAGCAGAACTAGGAGGACATTATACACACATTATACACAGAGACTGTAACATTGTGGGATGATCAAATGCAATTGACTTTACTACTGATAAAATGATCCAGGGACTTATGAGAAAGAACACTATCCACATCCAGAGGAAGAACTGTGGGAGCAGAAATTCAGAAGAAAACATATGATTTATCACTTGCTTATATTCTCTTTTATAAAAATGAATAATATGGAAATGGGAATTACTTGTCAACTCCAGGAGGGGGAAGGGATGAGGAAGAGGAGAGAGAAAATATGAATCATGTAACCATTGCAAAAAATTTTTTTAAGTAAAATAATAAATAAAAGATAACTGGGAAAAAATTGAACAATGATTGAAACAAAGGTGAGTTAATATCTGTCAGAAGATATAATATATTTAACATTTGAAAGTAAAAAAAGTTCATACATTCAAGAAAAATTGGAGCTAGGAATGAATTGTGTAATCATATGTCAAATATTTATATAATGTGTATAGTTGGTTTTTCTTCTGTATTACTAACCTAGCTGTTACATAATGTAATAGCTATCTGCTACTTAAAACCACCAACAATTGAAAACTAGCTGTAGGGTACCTGCACAGGTATATACACACAAATCATCTGCTTGCTATTGGGCATGAGAACAGAGCAGAAGACATTAGGATGATTATCCAGTCTTCTCCAGTAATAGTTACCCATCATGCTCAACAAACTCACATAGATCTAGGATCTCAGCCATGGGGCTATTTCTCTGTAACCAAGTAGATCACAACTCCTCGTGCTTGTCCATCCTGGGTGACTCTTGCCTATGCTTTCCTATTAATTTTGCCACATAATAGTGACTCTCTGGCCTATATTAATGGCCTTTTTGAGTTCTTATGACATCTAGAAAATGCCCCTGTAGCACTTAAGCTTGTCCATTGATTCTTTGTTTGTTGTTTAGTCATTGTAATCATGTCTGACTCTTGGTAATTTCTTGGCAAAGATACTGGGGTGGTTTGCTATTTCCTTCTCCAGCTCATTTTGAGGAAACTGAGGTAAGTAGAGTTAAGTAACCTGCCCAGGGTAACATAATTGGTAGGTATCTGAGATTGGGTTTGAACTCAGGTCTTCCTGACTCCAGGTCTGGTATTCTATCCACTGTACTCCCTAGTTGCTCTTCTCACTGATTTGCATGAGTTAAACTTTGGTATGAAATTATTATAACTTGCATCAATGTCCTTTTCTCTATCATTTTCCCTCCTCCTCCTTTTTAAAGCAATTAATAACTTGTTAAACTAGGTCAGCAGATTGGAGTTACTTTAATTGCATGCCCTATCTTTTCCTCATTTATTATTTTCTTCCAGCTTTGCAATTTTTTTTCTCTGACAAAGTCATGGTTTGACTACATAGACAGCTTATTCAACCCATTCCTATGTCAATAACAATCCATTTTCTGATTTTTAAAAAATAGTATTACTTTATGTGATACCATTGGATGTTTATCATGTCCAGTATGGTTGTCCCTCATGCAGTTCACTTATTGAGACTTCACTGAATCACAAGTTTTTAAAAAAAACATATATATATATGTATATGCATATGCATATACATATATATATAATTCTATATTGTGGAGTTTTTGCTATATTACAGAATTTTGTGGATGAATACTGTACTGTAACAATGGAAATGCAGTACACCACTACTACTTGTGCAAGTTTGCCAATGTGAGATTGTACACGGCATGCTATTGGCTCATGAAAGGCAACCAACCATAGTGCTACATTTTGTATCCTGGACATTGATTGGTTCAATGACTGTAGCATAGGTCTGTTTGCTCTCCCTTCATGGATTTTCACCAACTCCCACGATAGAAGAGGGGTCAACGTACTTTGAAATTCTTTTCTTGAAAAATGTATTCATGACTTACAACCAGGCAGTTTCTATATAGTCTATGGGTCTTTAACCTAAGCATCATTTTTAGCATACTTTTTTTTGTCATCCTCACCTGTATCTTTTTCCCTTTTCTCTCAAATCACAGAGTATCAAATATGTATGTTGATTTAATTTGGAAGATCTTATATACCTTCTTCATAGAATTCAGTTTTTATTTCTTACTTAATCATCTTCAAAAGGCATTGCATACATTGCATTCATTTTCATGGTGTCTTTTTGCAAATGCTTATGGATGCTGCAACACAAGATAACCAATTGTCCCATGAAGCATTTCTTTTTGCCATTCAACATGTAAAAAACCCAACTTCTTCATTTGCCTCTCTCAGGGAAATCTGGGAGCCATCCTTCCATTTGTCTGTATCTTCTTTCTATCTTTTGGCTTTGATGATAGTAAAAATGCTCAGATAGATACAATTCTGGTTTCCCACTTGTATGCCTACCTGTTGGTCATTAGACAAGGTGATCACATTTAGAATACCCACAGTTAAGTTAATATTTACAGATGATCTAAAAATTGTGTGCAATTATTAAATACAAATACAGAAAACACTGTATACAAAACAAATGCAAGGAAACTTTTTGAGAAAGGGATTAACAGATGAAAAGTTCAAGAAAGTCTTCAGATACTAGGGCCAAAGAATTTGTCTCCATATTGCCTGTCTACTGGATTGAGTACTGTGTTCAGTGAGTACAGTGAGACTGCTTCTTGGAAAATAGGCATAGATTATTGTCAGAACCATGCTGGCAGGCTTCCTACTATTTCAGGAAAGCCCTTGCCATTACTTCACTTTATTTTTTTACTCTCCAGCAATCTCCTCCTTGCCAACTGCTTTGTCACCCTAAAGAAAGTACTGTCCTCACTGCTCCTTTCAGACCTTTATTTCAGGGAAGTCTCACCCATCATGGTTTTCTCCATTCCTCATGCTTCAGCCATCTCTTGCTCACCAACTGAAAGCACATCCCCATTTTCTTCCCTTTCTCCCCACCCCACTTCTGATATTTATTCTGATATCACAGGATCATAGATCCAGAAGCTAAAGGAATCTCAGAGGCCAAATAGTCCAACCCCCACATCCAGCATCAGAGGTGAATTTGAACTTGGGTCTTCTGGCTCTAGGTTCTGGCTCTCCTTAGCACTGGAACTATGAACCACATAAAATCACCTGTACCATTGTTACTGGATGGGTGTGCCTATCTATTTCTTTATGGTCCCTTCTCACTATTCATATTTCCAGTGCTTAAAACAGTTCTTGGTACAAAGAAAAGGCTTAATGAATGCTTTTTCATCCATACATTCATTATAGCTGGAGAGAACCTACCAGACTGTGGTCAACTGTCATCCTTTGAGAAGCAAGATAATCTACACACCATCACTAGGCATTGGTGCAGGATTTTGTGGAGGATTAATTATCCCACAAAAATAAAACCTCTTAATGTAATTCATTTCCACCTTACCTATAATGCTAGTGTTAAAACCACATTCCCTTGATGATACTATTAAAATACTTCCCCATATATTGCATAACAAATGTTTGGACATGCAATTATTTTGATAACTTAGATGCAGATAAAATTGTTTCTGCCTTTTTATCATTTGTAATTCATCTCAATTAATCATGAAAAATGTCAGCAGCAATCTCTGTTCCATTCTTTTGCTTCTACACGTACTTACTGAGTGCCTGCCACCTCTTTGATCTCATAATGTGTGCAGGATGAATTATATGAGAACTCAAGGGTAATACTAGAAAATGCCTTTTACTTTGCCTTCCAAGACATTATTTTTGAAATTTGCAAGATTTTTCCAATCCAATTTCACCACAGCTTGGAAAAAAGTCTCCTCTCACACTTTGCTCCGAGTATTTTTGTGTTTGTTGGAGACTTTCCCCACTGTCTCCATTTCTCTGTTGAAATGAGATAATTTTCCACTTCCACTCACCATGCCCTATTGCTTAGGCAAAAGTGGGTGGGGCAGGGGAGAACAAAATTAAAAGAAGAATATATATAATTATCTCAATTCTATACACTGACATTTATATAGCACTTACTTTGTGCTAAGCACTGCGTTAAGCACTTTATGATTATTATTTCATTTGATCTTCATAACAATCCTGAATGGTAAGAGCTATTATCTGTCCCATTTTACAGATGAGGAAACTGAGGCAAACGAAGGATAAGAGATTTATTCAGGATCACACAGCTACTAAGTCTCTGGGGTCACATTTGAACTCAAGCCTTCCTGACTCCAGGCCCAGAATTCTATCCTCTGTACCACCTGAATAAATCCAGAAGCAAACAAACTTTAAAACAAAAAAACTTTAAGAGGCAAAAAAAATCTCCCATTAAGAAATGGTAGATAAAGTTGGTAAGTAATTCAGAAAGCACCTAGACCACTAAATGATAAAGTTTCAAGACTACCAGTTATAATTGCTCAAATTCTGTTTTATTTAACTGTTTGGGGGATTATACATTATGAGAGAATTCATTTGTGACTTTATTGATGTTTATGATTTCAAAACAAAATTTATCTATTAAAAAGTGCAAGAGTAGAAAAGGGAATCTGGCATGATCTATAGTAGGAAGAATTGGAAGTCAAGACACCTGGGGTCTAGTCCTGGATATGTTATTAAATTACTGTGAGCTTTGGGCAAGTGAAGTGCCCTGTAACTAACTCATTTTCCTCACCTATCAAGTGGAGACACCTCTTTCATTTTTTTAGGGATGAAGTGATTAGCAAAGGAAATAAAATATGAGAAAACATCCCAATTGAAAACACTCATATTCATTTTATTTACCAGTCTATTTATTGTAGCTTCTCTTGCTGCCACCTTCAACAACATTTTTTAGTATATTTATTTTTTGCTTTCACTGAAACAATCCCATGAACTTTTGACTTTTAATTCTAGATTCTTAAAATCTTCTAGAGCAGGAGGGCACCTAAAAGTTCATCTACTCCCACCTCACATTAGTGCAGGAATCTCTTTAATAGCAGATATTAAGATCAATAGTATATCATTAAACTGTAGATATGAGGGTAAGCCCTGAGAGATTGGCAAAGGTACTATAGGTATCAGGGTTAGCAAACTGGGAAGATGGAAAAATTTATTTTTAGTGCTCCTTCTTCCTTTTTTATTTTCTCTGTCACCAAAGCTCAGTATTTTTTCTCTTCCCTCTTTGTGACCAGGGTCCTTCAGTATGGCTCCCTGCTTGACCTATCCTTAATGGTCCCTAGACTTTGGTCTCTCTCCAACCTCCTCCTATAAAAATTTATGTCTTGTATCTCATTCATTTGCCTTTCTTCCTCAAGTGACTGATCAGCTGATCTGAATGCATTGGAACAGAGACTGATTGGACTATTTAACAAGATGTTGTACAGGAGGGTTATCTGTTGGGCTCAGGGCTAGACTAGATAACTACTACTTCCCTTCCAGCTCTATGATTTTATGATAATAGAATATAGCAAAATGATTTTGAGCCCACATGGTAATTGATAATCAACTGATGTTACTCTTTTCAGATAACAGAGACTGCTAAAGGAGATTCATAATCATGTCTGAGTCCAGTTTTGAGTTCTGATTATGGATCCCATTTAAGAGGTTCTATTATCTGGAAGAAGTAACATAAATCCATTATCAGTTACCATCTTAGAACTGGCCTATTTGCAGTGCCATGTCCATAACCTTCTGTCTTCTGCCTCTGTGCCCTTCTCTATCTTCTCCCATCTAACTCAGCCTGTTGGAATCAACATCCCAAATGTTCACATGGGCTATTTGTGCTCAACCTGTAGTCAAGCTTCCTGAGTTTGTATTGGTCTGAGCAGCTATAGTCAGACACCCGGGACATCAATTTTGACTTAGAGATGTCATTTTGGTCTTATCTGAGTTCAAAGGGCAACAGCTGACCATCTTGTCGGAATCTCCCTCCTTCATAGTATCAGTTGAGGTATTGCCTTCTTTAAGGAGGTCTTTTCTGACTGTCCTTTTTATTAGCAATTTCTCCTTTTTTGAAATTACTTTGAATTATTTTATATATATTTGGTATTCTGTCAATAGATTGTCAACATTCTGAATCCATCTTCCCTTTGTAGAATATAAGCTTGATGAGGGCAGAGGTTATTCTTTTTTTGTCTTTGTATTTCCAGAGCCTTAACACAATGTCTTGTTGAACATAAATGCTTGTTGAATTGAATTAGATTGCAGTCCTTTCTTTTCTAAACCTTCAGAGATGAGGTAGGGTGGAAAGAAATTGGAGGGAGAAATGGAGCCACTCTGGAGGAATCTATTATCATCTAGATGGACATTTAGGTGACTCTGATCATAGATACATTGTTTTTCAGGCTATAAGAAGATGTCTTTCTGTTTCACTGATGAGAATCATGGTTGACTAAATCAGACAGACCTTCATTAAAATGATCTATTAGAGCCAATTGGTTCCCTCTTATGTGATGGCATACATCACAGTGCCAGCAGGAAGTGGGCTGTTGAAAGACTCCTGTAGCTCCTGCAGAAAACTCGTTAAGCTTTTTTGCTTGTTTATTTTTGTTTGCTTTTTAAATATGATGATCTTGGTAGTGGGCCAGCAGATAACCTGCCAGATCAAGATACCAAAAAGGTGTGCTCTAAGCAGAACTTCTAAAAGGCCAGAGGTAAAAGGATGGCTCCAGTTAGTAGTTTATTAATCCAAGATGATTTAATTAGAGGACTCAGGATCATTCGCTATAAGGAGATATACAGCCAGATTTGTGAATAGGCAGTCTCTTTGGATAATCAATCAGTCAACAAGCATTTTAAATATTTCTTTAAGACATTGTACTAAGTCTAAGTTCTAAGGGGGATACAAAGAAAGGCTGCCTGCCCTTAAGAAGCTTATAATATAATGGAAGAGACAACATGAAATCACTTATATTTACATACAAGATACAGACAAGGTAAATGGGAGAAAGTCTCCCCATTGCATGAAGAGGGACAGGGAAAGATGTCTTACAGAAGGTTATCTGAAACTTGAAGGAAGCCAGAAGGTGAAAGTAAAGAGGAAGAACATTCCAGGCAAAAGTAAAAATAGTAGAGAGCCAGTAAAAATATACAAAATTCGGAGATGAAGTGTTCAAGGAATATCAAGGTAGTCAGACACTGAATCATAGAGAATATAGAGGGGAGAAAAGTGTTAAGAAGAGTAAGAAGGTAGGAAGGGGCTAGGTTGTGAATGGAATTAAAAACTGGAAATAAAGGAGAGCCATTAGGGTTTATTGAATTGGGATTGGGATGCATGGTCAGACTTTGGTCTTTAGTAAGATTACTTGGATAGCTAAATGAAGGATGGACTGGAGTGAGAAAAGACTTGCATCAGGGATATTGCAGTAACCCAAGCTTACCAAGGTAGTGAAAGTGTCAGAGGAGAGAAGGGGAGATTTTATGGGACATAATGTAAAGGCAGAGTTGACAGGACATGGTAGCAAGCAATGGATTATATCAGGATCAGGGTAGGAGTAATAAGACAGAGGCAGCTACCATGCCAATGTATTTTCCTGATGCAGGATGGTATTCTGGATCAATCGTTCTGTTGGCTGCTATTAATGCATGCTCACCTATTGCATGGCAAAACTGTCCAGTCCTAAATCATCAGTAGAAACCATCCAGGCTATCCCCTTGGAACTCCAAGGCTGTGTCCTAGTCAAAAGAGTGCCCAAACAGGGTCCATGTTTCTTACTGAACTGTACCCTTCTTGGGGAATAGGGAAAAGGTTGGAAAAGGAATACCAGCACTGATGGAGTTCAGGAATGCAATAGAGCAAGTCAGTATAAGCAACAAAGCAGAAGGTCAATGAAGCTGCAGTAAGCCAGAGGCAGGAAGTCATATTAGCAGCCCAAAATAGTATCAAAACTAGAAATGAAAAACAATGTCTGAATGGAGAACTAGTGGATGGTAAGGTCTGGGTTTGGGGTTAGACGAGTCTGATGCTGTATAATAGACAAGTAGCAGAGCTAGAAAAAAAGCATAACTTCAATTTGTTTGTACTTAAAAACTACTCCGTGTTATACAGGAGTATAAGAGATCTTCCATGTGACACTTGAGTTTTCATGTTACTTGGAATGGGAAAATATGTGATGAGTTCTTGTCAAGAATAGACTGTCCTTTACAAACCAGGCAAGAACCACAAGTCAAATACTTCAAGCATTTCATTGAGTGTCATCTTTCCTGGCAGATTGTCTCCACAATCATCTGCCTACTCTAATCTTTCTTTAACTATCAGTTACTTTCCAGCTGCTTACACACACTCTTGGGTCTCCAAAATTAAAAAACTCTCAGTTGATCCTATTGTCCCCTCAAACTATTATCTGATACTTCTAATTTACATAGCTAAATTCCTCAAAAAATAAAAACCTGTCTTCTTTCCTTTTTTTCATCTATTTAATTTCTCCCTCCCCAATTACATGTAAAAAGTTTTTTAACATTCATCGGTTAAATTGAATTCCAAATTGTCTCACTCCCTCTTTATGTCCCTCATTGAGAAGACAAACAATTTGACATAGGTTATATGTGCAGTTATGCAAAACATATTTCTATATATCATGTTTGAAAGAAAAGACAGGCCAAAAAATAAGAAAAATAGATTTTAAAAAGTATACTTTGATCTATATTCAGATTCCATTAATTCTTTCTCTGGAGGGGAATAGCATTTTTCATCATAAGTCCTTTGGAATTGTCTTAGATCACTATATTAATGAAAATGCTTAAGTCATTGATAGTTGACCATACTTACAATATTGTTGTTACTATGCATGTTGTTCTCCTCACTTCTCTTTGCATCAGTTTATGTAGGCCTTTCCAGGTTTTTCTGAAAGCATCCAGCTTTTCATTTTTTATAGTACAATACTACTCCATCACAATCATATACCACAACTTGTTTGGCCATTCCTCAATCAACAGACATGCCCTCAATTTCTATTTTTTTTCTTACTACAAAAAGAACTGCTATAAATATTTTTGTACAAATAGATCCTTCTCCTTTTAAAAAAATCTCTTTGAGATATAGACCTAGAAGTGTCATTGCTGGGACAAAAGTTATGTACAGTTTTGTAGCCTTTTGAGAATAGTTTCCAATTGTTCTCCAGAATGGCTGAATCAGTTCAAAATTCAATTAACAGTACTTTAGTGTCCAATTTTTCTCACATCCCCTTCCAACATTTATCATTTTCTTTTTCTGTCATATTAACCAATCTCATAAGTATGAGGAGGTACCTCAGTGTTGTTTTAATTTGTATTTATCTAATCGGTAGTGATTTAGATGATTTTTTCATCTGACTGAAGATAGCTTTGATTTCTTCTTCTGGAAACTGCCTGTTCATATCCTTTGACCATTTGTCAGTTGGGGAATGACTTGTATTCTTATAAATTTGACTGTTTTTTTCAATATATTTAAGAAATGAGATCTTTATCAGAGATACTTGCTGTAAAATTCCCCCACTCCATTTTTTTGCTTTCCTTCTAGTTTTGGCTGCATTGATTTTGTTTGTGCAAAACCTTTTTTATTTAATATAATCCGAACAATCCATTTTACATCCTATAATGCTCTCTACTTCTTATTTGGTCATAAATTCTTCCCTTAGTTTTGGTTTTATATGAGTATCCTCTTACAACATTAAACAATGTGGAAGTAAGCTTTGTATGATCAATAGATGTATAACCCAGGTCAAATTGCTCACCATTTCCAGGAGGGGGGAGAGAAGGGAGAGAGGGACATAACTTGGATTTTATAATTTCTGAAAATGCATATTAAAATTGTTTCATGTAATTGGAAAAATAAAAAATATATTTTAAAATTTCTTCCCTTATCATGAGTTTGACTTCACGTTCTACTAATCTGCTTAAGGAGTCACCCTTTATGTTTTTTGTTTTTTTGTTTTAACCCCTTAACTTCTGTGTATTGGCTCCTAGGTGGAAGAGTGGTAAGGGTGGGCAATGGGGGTCAAGTAACTTGCCCAGGGTCACACAGCTGGGAAGTGTCTGAGGCTAGATTTGAACCTAAGACCTCCCGTCTCTAGGCCTGACTCTCAATCCACTGAGCTACCCAAGTGCTCCCCCTTATGTTTAAATTATGTATCTATTTCAACCTTATCTTAGTATATGGTGTAAGCTATTGGTCTACACCTAGAAAACTATCTTCTTTCATTGTATCCAGTTCCTCCTCACCCTACCCCCCACTATTTCCCCCTTCCCAAACGTTTTCAGTCTGCCTTGAAACTTTAATGATCAACTGAAATTTTCTCCTCAAAGTTTTCAGTGATCTCTAAACTGTTCCATCTGGTGGAAATTCCCACGTTCCTCATCCTTCATGACCTCTCAGCAGCCTTTGACACTGTTGACCGCCAGAAAACAGTTTTCCTCCAGTAAACTCCATCCAGCATTTCTGAGTTTCTATATTATGTCTCTCTTCCTTTTCCTCTTGTTGTACCTGTTTGACTGCTCCTTCTGATTTCTTTGTTGGCTTTTCTCCCTTATCTTCTCCAACTGTGGATATAACCCAAGAATCTGTTCTGGGTCCTCTTTACTCTTTGTACTCTCTCTTTTGGTGATTTTATCAGTTCCGTACTGTCATCCCTATTCAAATGACTCTTGATCTATATATCCAACCCCAGTCTCTTTGCTGAGCTCTAATTCTTCATTGCCAAATGTCTATTAGTTATTTTACATTAGTTTCCCCAAGGGCAGTGTTATATGAAGATTAAGCTAGTAGGGTAATAAACTAGTTGTAATAAGGGAATAGGCTAGAGGTAATGGGGAAATTAAGGCAGAGGTAAGTTTGTAATAGGGGATAAGGGACTAAAAGTAGTGTGAATAGGGGATAAGGCACTGTGGATAGGGTTTGTGGATCCCTAAGGCAGTAAGTAGATAATGAAGGTACAATGGTGAAGGTGGTAAATTGAGGTGGTAGGAGAAGTAAGGGAATGACTGAGTTTAGGGAATATAAACACGGAGGTATAAAGAGTTGCAAGGGAGAGGATGAGATATTTTGGGCAAAGTAGCTGCAGCAGGCAGACACAGACTGGGACACAGGTTTGAGACAAAACACTGAAGGGAAACAAACTGAGCCCTTTAGGTAGGAAGGGCACTTCTACAGACAAAGGTTGGGGCCAGCCAAGAATGACTTGAAACTGACTAGAGGGCTTCTAGTCAGTTTCTCAGGTTCACCAAGGAAGAGTTCAGAGGAAGTATTGAGATTACACTTCCTCCAAAATGGACACCTCCAACTCCCTTCACGACCCAGAGACAATATTATTCCTTTCTCCCTTTCTCCCTCTCTTATCAATGAACTAGCCGAAGGTTTGATTAAATGGCAAACAGGGTTTATTGAGTTTTAGGGTTGATTGGAAGGGATGGAGGGATACAAGGTAACTCTAACAGCCTTCTAGAAAAAGCTTCAGGTGGGGGAGGGAGACAGGAATGTGAGACTAAGAAAGGACCTGCCTAATTCAGCCCTGAGGTTTTGTAGCCTATAGGGTTAAGAAAGTTGGATACAATGATTCAAGAGATAATTTGTAACAAGGGTAAGCCCTATTTGACTATGGGGAAACTAAATCTACCAAGTTTGAAAACTAACACCCAGATCCACCCTCCTTTCAGAAACCCACAGAAATTCAGGAATGGAAAATGATGATTGGGAATAAGGGAGATTAGGGAGATCCAAAGGAAATAGTTAAGCTAACACATTTTAAGAGAAAAGCTACAGAATATAGTTTTCAGTCCAAAGATAGAGCTCAGATTGACCCTCCTACTCTCATCGAGTCTCCAGGGTCAACAGTATTCTAAACCCTTTTCAACTGTCAGAAACTCTGCAGTAAGGCTTTTCAGGGTTAATATGCACCCTTTTGCACTACAGCAGCTACATGATGCAGTGAATAAAGCACCTGGCCTGGAGTCAGGAAGACTTGAATTCAAATCCAGCCTCAGACACATATTAGCTGTGCAACAACAGGCTAGGCACTTAACTATTTGTCTCAAGTTTCCTCATCTGTAAGATGAACTGGAGAAGGAAATGGCAAACCACTACAGTATCTTTGCCAAGAACCCCTCCCCCCCCCCCCCCCCCCCGCAAGGGGTCATTAAGAGTCGGGCATGACTAAAATGATTGAGCAACAAAAATAAAAATAAGTGAAAATAGTTTTCCAGAGCCTTAAATACTGGTAGGGAAAAGAAACAAATTCCTCCCCCTGCCTTCCTTAGCCATCCCTGTGGATGCTCAGTGGTGAGGGAGTGTTGCTTTGCACAGTGTCTGGAACATCACTCCTGAGAGTTCTTGGCTTCTGAAATTCCAACACCAATTCCAACTCACCAAAGCTTTACTTCTGATACTGTTCACTGTCTCCAAAGATTGCTGTTATGCTCACCTCTGGGGTTCTTGCTGCTCTCTGGTGAAATTCCACAGCATTCCTCAGCCCTTTGTCTTCACTTTTCTTCTATATTTTGAGTGCCTGGGCAATTGGCCTTGCCCCTACCTAAGTGCTATCCAAATGGTAGTTATCAAAAGATTTTCCCTTATAGCTCTTTACAGAGGGACTCCATCTGTTACTGCCAACTGGGTAAGGGGTAACCATGCCCTTTTGCCTTTTCTCCGCTTGAGAGGAAAAGCAACATAGCTTCCCACACTATCCACAAATCATGAAGGAGATTGCTGGGTGGTAATAAATATTGTCACCCCTCTTCATTGGGTATTTAAACTCCCATCATGCCCCCATGAAAACAAAAGCCTTAGTAACTATTTTGAAACATTGGCAAGCCTCAAGGAAGCACTAAAACATTTGAAGGAAAGAAGTTGGGGACTGGTGAAAAGGGGAAGAAGGGCATAATTTGCCAATTACTACTGGCATTTCTGCCATCATGTTAAAAAAATAACAATGAAATTTTTGTTCCTCTTATAGGGATTTTAAGTCATTCTCCTGAGTATGTCCTTCCATGAATCTCTTATACCAATGCTTATCTTTCCCATATACTTATGTTCTCACTTCTACTATAATTATTGTTTCATTACCTTATCCTCCCTTTAATTAATCAACAAGTATTTATTTCAGTGCCTTCTGTGTGCTAAGCACTAGGGATTCCAATATTAAAATGATATGGTCCCTGGCCTCAAGCAGTTTACATTTTACAAGGGAAATTCAACATGTTCTTAGATAAGTATGTATAAGATAGATAGATAGATAGATAGATAGATAGATAGATTCATGGATATATATAGACATAGATATTTGTATAGATATATAAATATACATATTTGTGAAATATATTATATTTACACATGTGTGTATGTATATATGTATTTATTTTATATATACACATAGGTATCTATAAATTTATATATAGATGTCTAAAATACATAAACATATTTACATATATGTAAAATAAATGTGCAATGTTTGTGTGGAACAGGAGTGTAATATCCAGAGTAATCAGGAAAAGCTTTTTGAAGTAGGTGGCAATCGAGCTATTGGAGTCTATAGACTCAAGAGCAGAGATAATGCCTAATTTCTCCTTTATGTCTCCTCAGAAAGTCTCCTACTGCCTTACACAGATTAGGTGCTTAACAGATGTTGGCTGAATTAAATCCATGTCTACTGCCTCGAGTTGCCATGGCTGAAACTGAAGATTGGATCAGGGAAGATTGCAAGAAGTGAAAGGAGGGGGAGACCTCAAGATGCTTAAAATACTGTCTGCAGGGCCCAAGTCCAAGGCCACCTCCAGATGTAGTATTTTATAAGCCTGAACATTTGGTGTTAGAGTATAGCAGCCAGCCAGTTGAATGATGGGGAAAAATGTAATTGCAGCTCTCGTAAGAATTTTATTTTTGTACTTTGAGTAAATTGATGATGATTGAATTCAAAGACTGCCACTTTTTCTAATTATGGAATGTGCCTTAAACCCTGATTCATAGGGATAATAATGATGGTAAAATGTCCCAGGGCTGTCTCCATCAAGTTTACTTGCTTCATTCTGCCTGGTTTTCCTGTGTAATGTTTATTGTCTGTGGTTTAGGCTGTGTGACCACAAAGAGAGGAACAAACCTATATGACTACTTAAATAGTCATAGTCACACAGTTTCCTGATAGAGCTTAAATCCACTGTCCCTGGAAAGGCTGAAATTCCTTCTTCTGGGAACTATTTTCTTCTGATATTCATGTTCTCCAACATCTAGGCCAATGTCTCAATGCTTTTGAGATTCACCTTATTCCCTAGGCCCCAAAATGCCTTTCTTGCTTCTTTCCTCCTCCTTTCAGCCCCAATACCACCTTCATTTCTGACTGTTAAAATCCTACTCTTCCTTCAAGGCCTAGCTTAGCTGAAATGGTACTTCCTCAGTGAAGTCTTCCAGGATCCCGTTGCTAGATGGGATCCCTTCTCTTCTCTGAACTCTCATAGCATTTTCAATCTTTTTAGTGCATTTTAACTTGTTAATATTAGAGTATTGTGTGTGAGTCTTATCTACCCAATTAGGTCTCTTTAGGGCAGAACCTTGCTTTCCTTTGTTTATCTGTCTTATAGCGCCTCCAAAAACTACAGTCAATCAAAAAGCGCATATACTGGTTTCTTCTTATATACCAAGCACCATGCTAAGTGCTAGAAAGACAAAAACATGGTCCCTGACAACAACAAATTCACATTATAATAGGAAAGACAAAGTGACTATAACTATGTATAGACAAGGTATATTTATCAATCAATGAGCATTTATTTTAGTACATTCTGTGGAATAAGCACTAGGGATCCAAATATCAAAATGATTTGGTCACTGCCTTCAATCAGTTTACATTTTACTAGAGGATTAAATAATGTTCTCAGATAAGCCCATGCAAGATAGGTAGATAGATAGACAGAGACAGAGACAGAGATTGATAGATAGATAGATAGATAGATGGATAGATGGATGGATGGATGGATGGATGGATGGATGGACAGATAGATGTATAGATGGATAGATGGATGGATGGATGGATGGATGGATAGAAAGATAGAAAGACAAACAGATAGATAAATAGATGGATAGACATAGATATATGTATATGTGTACATATTATGTGTATATATGTGTATGTGTGTATGTACGTGTATATATATATGTCTAAATCATGTATCTATTTTGACCTTATCTTGGTATATGGTGTGAGCTATTGGTCTATATGTATAAAACTATCTTTTTTCATTGCTTCTAGTTCCTCCTCACCCTATCCCCCACTTTTCCTCTTTCTCAAACCTTTTCAGACTGCCTTGAAACTTTAATAGTCAACAGAAAACTTTACCCCAAAGTTATCAGTGATCTCTAAACTGTTCCATCTAGTGAAAATTCTCTCACTCTTTATCCTTCTTGACCTCTTAGCAGCTGTTGACCATCGAAGACATTCCTCCAGTAAATTCACTCTGACACATCTGAGTTTCTATATTATTTCTCTCTTGCTTCTCCTCCTATTGTACTTGTCTGACTACTCCTTCTGGTTCCTTTATTGATTTTTCTCCCATATATACCTACCTACCTACCTACCTATCTACTTAGCTAGCTAGCTACATACCTACCTTACTTTATATCTATACTACCGTATAGATATAAAGTAAATGGAAAGTAATCTCAGAGAGGATGGTGGGGAACTTAGCAAAGCCTCTAGCAGAAAATAGGATTTAAGTTGAGTCTTCAACATTTTGCTTATTTTAAGCCAAATCTTGAAGAAAGTCAGGGAAGCCAGGAGGCAGAGATGAGGAGGGAGAACATTCAAGGCATTGAAGACAGTTTATTAAATGGAACTGAGCTGTCTTGTTTAAGGAACAGCAAGTAGGCTAGTTTAGCTAAGTCATAGACTATATGGAAGGGAGTAAAATTTAAGAAGATTGGAAAAGTAGGGAGGGGCCAGGTCATAAAGGGATTTAAATGCCAAACAGGAGGTTTTATATTTGATCCTGGAGATAGTTGGGAGCCAGTGGAGTTTGTTGAATGGAGGGTTTTGGGGAATTGTGGGTGAGCACATCTGCATTTTAGGAAAATCATTTTGAAAGCTAATAATAATAATAATAATAATAATAAAGACTTCAATCAAATACACAGATCAACCAGAAGGCTACCTGCAATCATCAAGGCTTGAGGTAATAAGGGTCTGCAATAATATGGTGGTTTGTCAGTGGAAAAGGGGAACAAATTCAGGAGATAGTTTGAAGGCAAAAATGATAGAGACTAGGCAACAAATTAAATAAGTGGGCTTAGTCTGAATGAGACATTGAGAGTGACACACAAGTTTTGAGCCTGGATGAATAAATGCATGTTGATGACTAGGAGGATTGTGCTTCCCTTGAAAGAAATGGCAAGAGGGAAGATTCTAAAGGGAAAAATAATGAGTTCTCTTTGGTACATGTTGAGGTAGGGATGTTTATTGGATATGTAATTTGAGATATACAAAAGACAGTTGATGATCCAAGATTAGAGTTCAAAAGAGAGGAGTTAGAAAAATACATTTTGGGATCATCTGTGCTGAGATGATCATCGAAACCAAGGGAATTGATGATCAACAAGCAATATAATTTAAGGAGAAGGGAAAAGGGACAAGAACACAACCTAGGGAACATTCATGGTTAGTGGATGAAGATCCAGAAAAGGATATTGAGGACTGGTCAGAGAAGAGGAGAAACAAATCATAAAAATCTAGAGAGGGGGAAAGAATAAACACAAAGTGGGACAGAAAAGAACCAGTGTGGGGAGATTAAGACAGAGGCCTCTTCCACACCTAGAAGCTTATACTTTGTCTTCCCTTGATCATAGTCAGGGAGAAAAAAAGGACTGAATCATATTGATAATTGTGAATGCTTTTTTCACTGACTCACTCTGAAGCTAATTGAAAGGTTCATCTTCCTCAATGTGATAAGCATGTTGGAAACAAAACCTGTTGATATTCTGAATTCCTCATGGAAATTGCATCAGCAGAGCACACTGCATATATTTTAAAGACTTGGCTCATTGGCCAGTCCTCCAAAACAACCTTCTTCCAATATTGACATTAAAATTGATCTAATGTATGGATGAAAATATTATATTCAGTATGAGTATCATTTCTATCATCTATTTACAGTTTTTATTTTTAATTACTTGTTTAAATAATTTAAGATCAAATATTCACTCCACTTTGCATCAATTTCTCTGCTTAGTTTCAACTCCATGGAACAAGATGTCCTTTCTAGAATAAGGTCATCATCCCTTTATCATGATGCTAACTTAAGCCTTGGTTGACATCACCTCCCTCATCCTTCTCTTCTTTCTGATTGGAGGTCTGGAGGATGGAGTACCAAATTCATCTCAATGCCTTCTTTTAAAGAGGGCAGAAATTGGACTCTCAGCTCACTGCATTTTTCATCTTATGCTCTGCCTAGTTTCAACTCCATGGCACAAGATACCTTCATGCTGAATACAGTGGTATTCTCCAACTCTTCCCCCCCCCCCAGCTCCCCTTTACATCTTGTCTCCTCCTATTAAATTGTTGTCATTTTTTAACCCTTACCTACCATCTTAGAAGCAATACTGTGTATTGGTTCCAAGGCAGAAAAGCAGTAAGGTCAAGGCAATGGGAGTTAAGTGACTTGTCCAGGGTCACAGACCTAGGAAGCGTCTGAGATCAGATTTGAACCCAGGCCCTCCCTTCTCTAAGACTGTTTCTCAATCCACTGAGCCACCCAGCTGCCTCCTCCCCCCTATTAAATTGTAAGCCTGTTGAAGGCAGGGAATGTCTTTTTATTAACTGTATCTCCAATTCTTAGTACAGTGCCTGGCATATCATAGGTTTTTCACAAATGTTTATTGGATATTGAGTGTTAGATTCTTTTTTTTTTTTAATTTTTATTTAAGTATTTTTCCATGGTTACATGATTCATGTACTTTCTCTCCCCTTGTCCCCTCACCCCTCCCAGAGCCAACAAGCAATTCAACTGGGTTATCCTTGAGGATAACCATTCAATATCCATTCAATACCTATTTCCATATTAATCATTTTTGTAATAATCTTTTAAAAACCAAAAACCCACATCCAATACCCAGTATAAACAAGTGAAAAATCAAATGTTTTGCTTTTGTATTTCTATTCCCACAGTTCTTTCTCTAGATATGGATAGCATTCCTTCTCATAAGTCCCTCAAGATTGTCCTGGATCATTGCACTGCTATTAGTAGCAAAGTCGATTACATATGATCGTCTCACAATGTTTCAGTTTCTGTATACAGTGTTCTCCTGGTTCTGCTTATTTCAGTCGTCATCAGTTCATGGAGGTCTTTCCAGCTCATATGGAAACCAAGAAGTTTATTGTTCTTAATAACACGCACACCCCTTTATAGTATTCCATCATCACCATTTGTTCAGCCATTCCCCAATCAATAGATACCCCCTCATTTTTTGCCACCACAAGGAGCGCGGTTATAAATATTTTGTACAAGTATTTTCCCTTATAATCTCTTTGGGGTACAAACCTAGTAGTAACATTGCTGGATCAGAGAGTATACATTCTTTTAAAGTCCTTTGCATATAATTCCAAATTGCCTTCCAGAATGGCTGGATTAATTCACAATTCCACCAGCAATGCATTAGTGTCCTAATTTTGCCACATCCCCTCCAACATTCATTATTTTCCTTTACTTTCATATTGGCCAATCTGCTAGGTGTGAAGTGGTTCCTTAGAGTTGTTTTGATTTACATTTCTCTAATCAGGGGGATCCAGAACAATTTTTCATGTGATTATTGATATTTTTTTTAACATTTATTAATATTCATTTTTAACATGGTTACATGATTCATGCTCCCCCTTTCCCCTTCAACCCCCGCCCCCGCCCCCCCCCCCCTTGGCCGATGCGCGTTTCCACTAGTTTTGTCATGTGTCCTTGAACAAGACCAATTTCCAAGTTGTTGGTACTTGCATTGGTGTGGTAGTTTCGAGTCTACGCCCTCAGTCATGTCCACCCCGACCCATGCGTTCAAGCAGTTGTTTTTCTTATATGTTTCCTCTCCTGCAGTCCTTCCTCTCAATGTGGGTAGCTTTCTTTACCATAAATCCCTCAGAATTGTCCTGG
>NC_058130.1:311540292-311558179 GCF_016433145.1 Gracilinanus agilis | reverse complement strand
CTTTTTGTTTTTAAAGGTCTTATGAATTCCCTCCCCCTTCTCCCCTCCCTTTTTTTGTTCTCCCCACTCCCCTGCTCCCCTTGATTTATCCCTTCTAACTTTCTCAGAAGGGTAAGATAAGAGTTTTATTTCCCAATGGATAGTATAGCTACTCTTCCCTCTCCCGGTTGATTACACTGAGAGTAAGGTTTGATTATTACCTCTTTATGCTCTCTTCCTCTCCTTCTTATAATAGTATTTGTCCCCTCTCTCTCCTATGCCCTCTTTGTGTGTAATAGAGTATTCTATTTTCTTATTCGCTCAAGTTTCTCTTGGTGTCCCCTGCTATTCTCCCCCTCTTTCCCATCCCCCATGCCATAATCTCCTTCTGCATCCTGTCAGCAATGCCTGGGTACATGGTGGTACCACCAGACAGTACGGTATTGGCATACAAATCCTTACGGATGTCAACATCACACTTCATGATTGAGTTGAAGGTAGTTTCATGGATTCCACAGGACTCCATGCCTAAGAAAGATGGCTGGAAGAGAGCCTCTGGGCACCGGAACCTTGATGTCACGTACGATTTCCCTCTCGGCTGTGGTGGTGAAACTGTACCCTCTCTCGGTGAGGATCTTCATGAGGTAATCCGTCAGATCACGGCCAGCCAGATCCAGACGGAGAATGGCATGGGGAAGGGCATAACCTTCATAGATGGGCACAGTGTGGGTCACACCATCACCGGAGTCCATCACGATACCAGTGGTACGACCAGAGGCATACAGGGACAGCACAGCCTGGATGGCGACGTACATGGCTGGGGTGTTGAAGGTCTCAAACATGATCTGTGTCATCTTTTCTCTGTTGGCTTTGGGGTTCAGGGGGGCTTCTGTGAGCAGTACAGGGTGCTCTTCAGGGGCCACACGGAGTTCATTGTAGAAAGTATGATGCCAGATCTTCTCCATGTCATCCCAGTTGGTGACAATACCATGTTCAATGGGGTACTTCAGGGTCAGAATACCTCTCTTGCTCTGGGCTTCATCCCCCACGTAGCTGTCTTTCTGGCCCATACCCACCATCACACCCTGATGTCTGGGGCGCCCCACAATGGAAGGGAAGACGGCCCGAGGGGCATCGTCTCCTGCAAAGCCAGCTTTGCACATACCGGATCCATTGTCAACAACGAGCGCAGCAATATCATCATCCATGGCGAACTTTGAAGTTGCAAGTTTAAACCTTTAAGAGAGAGGAGGTGGTGCCGCACCTGAAGGCAGGGGGGGAGGCAAGTGCACGCTGGGTGAAAGAGCTCACAGCTCGATTATTGATATTTTTTATTCCTTCATTTGAAAACTGCCTATTCATATCCTTTGACCATTTGTCAATTGGGAAATGGCTTGATTTTTTGTACATCTGACTTAGTTCCTTATAATACTTAAGAAATTAGACCCTTGTCAGAGAGTTTTGTCATAAGCATTTTCCCCAGTTTGTTGCTTCCTTTCTAATTAGGTTGCATTGGTTTTCTTTGCACAAAACCTTTTTAATTTAATGTAATCAAAATTATTTACTTTATATTTTTTAATATTGCCCATCTCTTGCTTGATCTTAAATTCCTTCCTTTCCCAAAGATCTGACAAGTATACTATTCTATATTCACCTACTTTATTTATGATTTCACTCTTTATATATGGGTCATTTACCCATTTTGAATTTATCTTGGTATAGGGTGTAAGACATTGATCAAACCTAATTTTTTCCCATACTCTTTTCCAATTTTCCCAGCAGTTTTTGTCAAATAGTGAGTTCTTATTCCAAAAGCTGGGATCTTTGGTGAGTATTAGATTCTAAAGAAACAGCTAGGTAGTGAAGTAGATAGGATGCCAGGTCTGAAATCAGAAAGATTCATCTTCATGAGTTCAAATCTGGCCTCAGTTATTTAAAAGTTCTGTGACCCTGGGCAAGTCATGAAACCATGTTTGCCTAGTCTCATCAGTAAAATGAGCTGGAGAAGGAAATGGCAAACTACTCTAGTATCTCTGATAAAAAAAACCCAAATAGTGTCATGAAGAGTCAAACATCACTGAAATTACTCAACAACACATTGGATTCTATATATTTTTCTCATTATTATTTTTTCTTCTTGTTTGGTTTTGGTCCTGTTGTGTTGACTGATTGCACAAAAATACCTGACTCAGAGATGGCTTGTATGTCAATAATGAGTCTTACCCTGTCAAAACACAGTAATTTTCATTCTTTGTGGTGTTATTTGATGTTTACCTTTCCTAGCACCTACAGATTACTTTTTTTGAAGAGAGTGTTTATGATATACAGATTGAGATTTCTTTATAATCCAAAAATATTTGGCTTCTCTCATTTCTTTGTCTTGATTCACATTTTCCCATCAAAATGAAACAAGTAAAAGGATTATATACTGGCCTCATCTAAAAGTATATGCAACATTTCACATCTATAGCATTCCCCTACTTTTTTATTTAAGAATAATAATTAAATCTATGTGCTAGGTAACTCAGTGACTCAGGCCTAGAGATGGGAGTTCAATCTGACCTAGCTGTGTCACCATGCACTCACTCTTCTGGCTTGGAACCCATATTTTGTATTGATTCTAAAATGGAATGTAAGGGTTTTAATAACAACAACAAAAATCTATATGCTCTCCCACCTCCTACTCCATTGAAAAGAAAAAAATTCTTATAAAAATATTCATAGGCAAGGAAAACAAATTTCCTCAGTGTCTGTATTCAAAAAATACATACTTTATTCTTCATACATGAACAAATGACTCATGAAATAATGTTTCTAGTAGACTTAGGAATCCTTAAACTTTTTTCTTTGCTTCTTCAAAGCATGGTGAACTTATCCATCTGTTGAACAGCAGTTTCCTCCTTTCTTCTGGTTTCATTTATAGCAAGAATGCCAAGATTTTTATATTCTTCAAAGATATGCTCACTCATTGGTCATTGGAAAAGAACCCAACATACTAGTATTTAAATGAAAATTTGTGATGTTCATGATTCTTAGCCCCCTTTTCTTGCTTGTCCACCATGTTGCCATTGTCACTGCAGAAGGAGAAGGAGGCTGCACAGGACTGATAAACATTTTCTTTTTCTCATCAGTTGCTATAGTAAAAAAAATCATCATCAAGTGGTAAGCCTATTGGTGATTTGCCTTTCCTTGATTAGCCAGGTTGGTATTGAAGAGAGTCAGTCTGTTCATAGGGTACTACTGGAAGTCATTGTGCATGTAGAACCTACAATAGATTATGCTCTAATTGTACATAGCTTTCAAGAACTCAGGATTTCCTCTATACTATGAGAAATAAGATTAAGACTTTATGGAGGATTAAAAGTCAGTTATTAGGGGGCAGCTGGGTAGCTCAGTGGATTGAGAGCTAGGCCTAGAGACAGGAGGTCCTAGGTTCAAATTTGACCTCAGACACTTCCCAGCTGTGTGACCCTGGGCAAGTCACTTGACCCCCATTGCCTCTAGCCCTTTCCACTCTTCTGCCTTAGAACCAATACACAGTATTGACTCCAAGACGGAAGGTAAGGGTTTAAAAAAAGTCAGTTATTAAACAAGTCACTTGATAAACTTTTGTTTTTTTTTTGTTCAGTGATTTTTCAGTAGTATCTGACTCTTTATTACTCCTTTTGGAGTCTCTTGGCAAAGATACTAGAGTGGTTTGTCATTTCCTTCTCCAGCTCATTTTATACATGAGGAAACTGAGACAAAAAGGGTTAAATAACTTGCTCAGGGTCATTCAGCTATTCCAGACCCAATACTCTCTCCATTGCTCTGCCTACCTGCCCTAAACATTTATTAAGTACCTACTATATGTGCCAGATACTGTGCTAAGTGCTGGGGATTTAAAGAAAAGCAAAAAAGTTCCTGATCCCAGGGAGCTCATAGTCGAATGGGGGAGACAACATGAAGATAACTATGTACAAACAATATATATTACATATATATATTATATATAAAATAGCTTGTTTGTATATGCATGGAAATATATACATATATTTCCATACATATGAGCATGCATATATTTCCATATATTTCTATCTATGTATAAATATATATATGCATACATATGAAGTAAATTGGAGACAATTAACAGAAAGATGGTATTAGCATTAAAGGGAATTGGAAAAGTCACAGCCATAGAGAGGTCTTCTTTTAGAAGATTTTTAATATGGCCTCATCAAAACCATTTAAAATATAAGGGGTGGAACAAGGCAAAGGATGGCATTTAAAGTCTTTCATAGACTAGTATGAAGGATGGAGAAGATGTATAGAGTAGAGAAAGTGTCAGTCACAAGAGAGCTGAGTTCCAATATTGGCTGGGATGCTTCTTAGCTGCCTGACTGTGGTAAATCACGAAAGCTTTCTCTTCGTCTAACTTTCCTCATCTATAAAATGGAGACAACAATCCTTCTAACTCCTACTTCATAGGGTTGATTTGAAGAAATCATTTTGAAAATATTTTGTAAAACCATATGGAAGGAAACAAGTCCAGAGTACGGATTCAGTTTCAGGGGAGGTATCTCTACCCAGTTTTGGAAGCAGATAGGATTTCAAGCCATACAAGAACAAGGGAATATTTCTGATCAGTAGGCTCTGTAAGGAGACCTTGAGAGCACAAAGGTTTTTTTGTTTCAAGCAGAGAGGAAGGCTGCATTGCTGACATCATATCTGTCAGTCCCACAGACCCATGGAATCATATAAAATAGTGCATGATAAGTGCATAAGAGAAGTGCAAGCAAAAAATCAGGAGATGCCTGGAGGCTGAGGGGGAGGATTCAGGGAAGGCCAAGAATGGAACCAAGCAGGGAAAAACTTCTAAAAGAAAACCTTGCTATGGCTGTAACTTTTCCAATTCCCCTTAATGCTAGTGCCTTCTCCACATAATAAATCCTTGTTGATGGCTTATCATGGAAGATTTCTTGAGGCATTTAAGTAGGTCTTTGGGGAGCCATGAGCCAAAATGTAGAGGTAGGAAATATGGAAGGTCAGCAAGGGGGCAGAGAATAGTACAGTTTAACCAAAGTGAAACACAGAATAAGTGTAGGGGAGTAGTATAATAAGGTTAGGTGATGTCCTATTATGAATAAGACATTGTAAAGAATTATTATTATATTATTATTCCTATTGACTCCCAGAGGAGCATAGGGCCACAACCATCTCACGCCAACGGACTCTGTTCTGGGCAACTTCCACCAACTGGGCATATCTTTGCCAGGTCTGTTTTGGCCTTCCGATTTTTCTCCTCCCTGGTGGGTTCCATATATATTTTTTTTTCATAGCGTCCTGACTGATGGGACACTGAATTGTTCTTTCCCAGAGTCTGGTATTGGAGATCTTTTCAGGCCATCTGATGTTCAAGATTTGACGTAGGCCTGGAGTTTGTTGGCTTTCACCAGCACGCGTCGTGGACTCTGTTGGAGAACAATCTTCCAGACTAGGCGATCGTTGGTTTTGTTGGTTTAATGAGGTTGCAGTTTCTATAGCAAGTGAGATTTTTATGGGGTGAGGTTGCTAGCCCCTCGCCCAATCCTCCTTCTTTTTCAGCCAGGCTTGGGACCGTCCTTGATGGAGTTATTGTAAAGAATACTAAATGAATTTTTTTTAGTAGGAAATAGGGAGCCTCTGAAAGGTTTTGAACAAATGGGTAATGTGACTAAGTCTATGTAAACTAGAACAATCATTTAAAGGGTGGGTTGGGATTGGTGAGAAGGGAAGTGTTGGAGTGGGGAGATTATGGTAGTTCCAGTGGGTGATATGAGATTCTGTACTAGGGTAGAGATGGAGACAAATTTAAGACTTATGGATGAGGAAGTCTCAATAGGAAATTGTCATTGATTAGGTATGGGAAGTAACATAGAAGGAATAATTAGAGAAATAATGCTAAATAAGGGCATTGTGAATAGAGATTATGAAGTCCAAAAGAGAAACATTTTTTGGGAGAGGATTATAATAAATTTAAAGGACCATAGATTTAGAGCTAAAAGGTACCTCAGAGATCATCTAATGCAATTCCTCTCATTTTATTGATAAGGAAGTACAATCAGGGAAGTTGTGACTTACTCAAGGTCCTAGAAATAACTGGTACAACTAAGTTTTAAACATAACAATGAAACCTGTTTTTTTTTTGGACATATTGAAATTGAGACACATATGCAACATTCAAGTGGAACCATTCTATAGGCAACTGAAGATGGAGCATGGTCAGGACTAAAGATGCAAATTTGGTAGTTATCCACAAAGAGGAAACAGTTGAAGCTGTGGGACTAAGTGAAATTATCAAGGGAGAAATATAGAGAACGAAAAGGCAAGAACTTAAGAGAGAATCTTGGTAAAACATATTCTTTAAATAAGGGGTTAAATGACAAGTAAAGAAAATGAGTAGAAAGGTAAGAGGAGAACCATAATAGAATGGGTTTTGCAGTTAGCAGGTAAAGGAGGCACTTTCCTTTTGAGTATAAAAGTAATGTTTACTCAAGTGTTTTCAACAAAATCCCCTAGGTGAAAATATTTTCAAAAGAATAAAGTGCCCATATATCCTGTTATACTTAAAAATTAGTTTTGTTACCCAAGACAAGCCTAAGCTATTTTGTTCTCTCCATCTACAGTGCTCTTGCCTTAGCTAGATTTCTCTCTCTCTCTCCCCCTCTCTTCTCCCTCCCACCCCACCATTTCTCATTCTCTCTGTCTCTCTCTCTGTCTCTCTCTCTGTCTCTCTCTCTGTCTCTCTCTCTGTGTCTCTGTCTCTGTCTCTGTCTCTCTCTCTGTGTCTCTGTCTCTGTCTCTGTCTCTCTCTCTCTCTCTTTCTCTCCTCCTCCTCCTCCTCCTCCTCCTCCTCCTCATCTTCCTCCTCCTTCCCACACCACCCCCTCTCATTCTCTCTCTCTCCTAATACTGTACCTGAAAGTAGACTTCTTTTTGTTTGTTTCTGTGAATTTTCCTAACCTGGTGCTTGTTGTGACCTCCCCCTGGCCTTCTCTGTGCCTATTAAGGATACATTCCAGGGCAATTCCCCAGTTTATCTTTCCCATTCTCCTCCCCATTTAACCACCTCCTCAAACCACTAGCACATTTTGATCCTGGTCTAATGATGGATTAAAACCCTAATAGTTACACAGTGGTGTAATTAAGAGAGATGGTGTATTAAAAGAAAAATTTATTATGAGAACAGAAAAAGCACATCAAAACGGTGTGGTTTGAAGAACTGGCTAGAGCACTCTTAGCTCCATTAATGCTTTGTTAAACTTTCTCTGACTGAGCACACTGTTAGCCAGAGTCTTGACAGGTTAATGAGGAGAGGAGGAAAATGTTTTGTGACTTCCAAACTCTTTACATCACAAAAAGAGGCTTAAATGCCACTTGTAACCCTGGACTTTGGGGTGCTTTCATATCACATTGTATTCTTTCTGGGCTGGCTTTAGCAGTTAGGATAGGACTGAGCAGGGAGACTATCTGGGTTCAGTAAGACACTCTTTTTCTCTTTGAGGGTTTATGGATTTTATTATTTTGGGACTCTATGTATCCCTTCTGACCTCCTCCTCCTCAATTTCCCTTCCTAATATTTCATTTTTCATCACTCTTTGCTTATCTCTTGCCTTCATTTCACAGTTGCTAGGGATCCAGAACTGGAAGGGGCCTTACATATCATCTAGTACAAGCCCCTCATTTTTTACATCTGGAGGAAATAGAGTTGCAAAGGGAACCTTCCCAAAGTTACATAGTGCTTTCTTCTCATTCTTCAATTTTACTACCTTTTTTCACTTTACTCTAAATTAATTTTTTTTCTGCTCATTTTAGACTATTACCTAAAAATGTAAAAAGAGAAAAAAATTTGTTAAAGCTTTGTATTTCAAATAAATGCTCCCCTACAGCCAGTTACCCAATTTACTATCAATTATGTTCATTCTTTTTTGGTTGGATGTATTTTGTTATGTCACATTTCTTTTATGAATATATCCTTCTCCTCTCTCCATTGAACTTTTCCTTTATAACCAAAATTTTAAAAGAAAAAAAATTTAGTAAAACCAACGTAAATAACTGACAGCTTACATAGTATTCCATAACTGCAGACTCCCGCCTCTCCAATGATGGGAAAGAGATGCATTTTTCTCATGCCATTTCAGGGGACAAATTTTTATTATTATTATTATTATTATTATTCCTGTTGACTCCTTAGGAGCATAGGGCCACAACCATCTCACGCCAACGGACTCTGTTCTGGGCAACTTCCCCCAGCTGGGCCCATGTCATTCCGACCGTTTTTGTTTCATTTTCAGCAGATCTTCGCCAGGTCTGTTTTGGTCTTCCAACTTTCCTCCTCCCTGGAGGGTTCCAGCTCAATGCTTGTCTGGCTACATTGTCTTCCGGTTTTCGTAGCGTATGTCCTATCCATCTCCACTTACGTTTCTTTATGTCCTGACTAATGTGGTACTGGATTGTTCTTTCCCAGAGCCTAGCATTGGAGATCTTTTCAGGCTATCTGATGTTCAAGATGTGACGTAGACATCTATTAACAAAGACCTGGAGTTTGTTGGTGTTAGCGCTCGTCACTCTCCAGCTTTCTGATCCATATAGGACAAATTTAGTCATCCTAATTTCACAACATACAGTTTTTTTTGTTCTTTTCTTTTTTTATTGTTGGAGTCATGTATATTGTTCACTTTGCATCAGTTCCTCTGTCTTCTAATGGTTTTCCCTGTTCTTTCTATGCAAATCATTCTAATGATGCATTAGTATTATGTGAATTCACATATTCCAATCTGTTTAGTTACTCACCAGTTGGAAACTATTTTTGGTTCTTATATAGTTGTTCTATGTAGAACAAACGTAAATATATAAAACCAAAGGATATCAGACTTTTATTTAGAGTATTTTCTATGCTGTAGTTTTCCTTCCTATTCTATATTTAATGATATTTTGTACAAAGGACATCTTAGTTTGTGCGATTGAAATTGCCTATTTAAAAAATGTTCATTTCTATGCCTTGTTTGGGTTAGAATTCTTCTAGACATAATTAAGGAAGGAAGGCTCTTCTTTCTACTTTCCTCTGCTTTTTATTATGATATGACCTTTTATATTCTGTTTGTATAACCATTTGGAGCTTATTCTTTCTGCCAACATATTTTCCAGTTTTCCCAGCAGTTTTTGTCAGATAGGGGATTCCCTCCCACAGTGATTTATGTTCTTAGGTTTATAAACACTGGCCTATTATGTTTGACTACTTCTAGGCTGTTCTACTCATCTACCTTTCCACTTTTAAAACAATCCTAGTTTGATTGACTATTGCATTATAAAATTGTTTGAGATCTGATGAAATTTTTTTTTCTGCTACTTTAAAAAAATATATTTCATCGATGGATAATTGCCTTTATGTTTCAGTCATTTCTCTTACTCTTAGTGAACCCTTACTTGTGACAATAAAAAAAACAACTAAGCAAAAAAAAAAAAAACAACCCCAAAGCAACCCTGTTCTAGATATGCTGATTTCTGTGCATTTATTTTGTATCCTGCTACTATAAAGCTCTTAATCACTTCAATTAGTTTCTTTGTTGATTCTCTGGTATTTTCTAAGTATAGCACTGTGCCATGTGCAGGTAGGCATAACAATATCTCACTGGTAGTTTATACCTTAAAATTTTTACTTTTGTCTTATTGCCACAGATTACATTTCTATAACCATGTCAAAGAGTAATGGTAAAAGGGACCCATCCAGAGATATGTTGTAAATATTTAAAAACTAGTTCTCCAAAAATATGCCCATGAATCACTTTTTACCTTAATCTACTTTATTTACATTTTCTCTGATACTTTTTAAATAAAAAAACCAACAAAACAATAAATTAAGCCCTGATTTGTATCATTTGTTGATCTCCGAGTTGTAAATGCCCTCACTAAAAATTTAATAATCAGGCTTTTCAGAGACAACCAAAGGAGCTGGCTCTAGCTCATCCTTGGATCTACCTTATCTCTTCTATGCTATCAATAGATTATTATTTCTAAAACATTACTTCATCACATTACTTCTCTGTTCAAAAACTATAATAGCTCCCTATTGCCTTCAGGACAAAGCAGAAAGTTCCCGGCATTCAAAGTCTTCCATGATTTGCCATAAACTACCTGGATGACCGTGGGTAAGTCATCTTACTCTCTGAATCTCAGTTTCCTCAAAAAAAAAAGTCTTTAAGGTCCTAATCTGGTCCTGTCATTTTATGATTCCATATCAGTCTCATTCCCATCTACTTCTCTAATATTTGTCTTAATTCTTCCCATCAAGATCTCTTCACTTCAACTGCCTGCCTTATTCTTGATCCCTGATCATAAGAAGTTCCCCATATTTCCCTGCATCTTGTTAACACCGCCAGGCTTCGTCTGCATCATGTCAAATCCTGGTTTTATCATCTCCTCCATTCACTACTCTACAGTGGTTCATACTGAACTCTTCTTTTTTCCTAAATACTCTCTAAGTAAGTTGGGCACTCAATTACATATTGTCTATACCCAATGACCACGGCAGTGTATAGGCATACCTTGTTTTATGACTCTTTACTTTATTGTGCTTCACAAATATTGTGTTTTTTACAGATTGAAGGTTTATGGCAACCATGGGTGGAGCAAATCTATCTGCATCATTTTTCCACCATCAAGTGCTCACATAGGTATCTCTGTGCCACATGTTGGTAATTCTCACAATATTTCAAACTTTTCCATTGCCAATATATTTGATATGGTGATCTGTGGTCAGTGATCTTTAATGTTATTATTATAATTGTTTAGATGGTGAACTTAATCACTAAATGTTGTGTGTTTCTTCGACTACTCCACCAGCATACCCTTCCTGTCTCCTTTTTCTTGGGCTTCCCTATTTCATGAGACACAACACAATATTGAAATTAAGCCACTTAATAACTGTAGAATGTCTTCTAAGTGTTCAAGTGAAAGGAAGAGTTAATCAAAGAGCAATCTTCATTGTTGTCTTATTTTAAGAAATTGGCACAGCTATCCCAGCCTTCAGCTATCATACCACTGTGGGTTTTGAAGTGTGGTGGCTAGAAAAACTACATTCCCCAGCATGCCCCAAGAGGCCCTCCTCCTTACTTTCTGGTGTGGGATTGGTCTTGAATGGACCAATCCTGTGCTGGGGGAGGGACCGCACCCCCTATTTCTTGGCATGGGACTGGTCCTGAATGCACCATTCCCATGCTAGGGGTTAACCACCACCCTACTTCCAGGTGCGGGATTGGTCTACACAAGGACCAATTCTGAGCCTAGGTAAAACTTTGAATCAGAGGAGACTCAGAGTAAGGGGTGGGGAGTTAATTAATTTCATTGTGGGGAAACTCCAGTTTTTCTTACTTTAATAAAGTTAATAATATAAAAAGAGTTTTTTTATTTTAATCATTTCACCACCTTAATCAGCCATTAGCAACCATCAACATTGAGGCAAGACCTTCCACCAGAAAAAAAGCTTATGATTCAATGATGGTTAGCATTTCTTAGTTAGTGTTTTTCTTAAATCTTTACCTTCCATCTTAGTATCAATACTGTGTAATGGTTCCAAGACAGAAGAGTGGTAAGGGCTAAGCAACAGGGGTTAAGTGACTTGGACAGAGCCACACAGCTAGGAAGTGTTTAAGGCCGTATTTGAACTCAGGACCTCCTATCTCTACACCTGGCTCTCAAACCTTTGACTTACCTAGCTGCCCCCAGTTAATATTTTAAAATTTTAATCTAATTAAAAAAATTTTCCCTACATTGCTCATTTTTGTAAGTGGGTAATTTTATAAAACCAAAACTCTAAAACATAAACCCAAATAAACAACCCAGTTAGTACTTTTTAATGAAGGTATGCAAATTGTTTTTTAGACATAATACTATTGCACATTTAATAGACTACAATATAGTTTAAACATAACTTTTATATGTACTGAGAAACAAAAAAAATTTATGTTTCTCATTTTATTGCAATATTCACTTTATTGAGATAGCCTGGAACTGAACCCACAATTTCTCTGATTTATGCCTTTAAATGGCAGGCATGTGCATATCCAAACTGAAAAGTAAAAGTGACAAAATTATAAGGAACAAGCATGGCCCCAAAGAAGAGATACAAGAAGGTACCTTTACAGAGGTAGGAGGTCCATAGGTATTGTACATTACACATATTTTTGCACAAAATATTAATCAGTTATGTTACATTTTTACTCTTTTTTTTGGATTCTAAAAGCACTATTTGCTATAGTATTTTAATAAGAAGTCAGAAGACCTGAGGTCAGATCTGTCCTCAGACATTTACTATGGTACCCCAGGGGAAGTCATTTAACCTCTATCTGATTCAGTTTCCTCATCTATAGAATGGGGATAAAAAAATACCTACCTGCTAGGGTTGTAGTTTGCAAGTGAGAATGCTATATTATTCTGAGTCTCAACTTCCTAAAGCTGATTTTTTCCCCCTTTTCTTGGCCAGCATAAGAATACAGTCACCTACCATAGGCATGGAAGGGAGAGAGATTCACCATTGTCACTGGGCACAAAGAATCCTAGGTGGAGGGTTTTGGTTAAAAAGACAAAACTTTTGATAGTCACCAAAGAAGAAAATAGTCTGAAGGGTACTAGTGTCAGGGGCCTTGTGAGGATGCAGAGCAGAAGGAGGTAAAACCAGTTATGTAAATAATGCCTACTACAGAGTGAAGCCAGACTGGTCAGTAAAACAGAGCATCAAGTCTCAAACTCAATGAAGAAGTGGTTTCTGTGGGCCTTGGCAGAGACTTGGATTCGGATGAAAGCTTGGATTTGTCAAACAGGAAGACAAGCCAAGTGGGGAAGAAATCAGGCAGGATCTGGACTCAAGATGGCCAAGAGACATTGGAGCTGCTCAGTAACAACTCACAAATAGAATGGAAACTGTCATTTTTTTCTCATTCTGCCTAATTTGCTATGCCTGGACTTGAACTTGAGGCACATAAGTTTTCTTGCAAGTTTATTTTTTCATCCAATTCCCCATGCATAAACTAAATTCAATAATTTTATCTTTTTATGGAAGGGAAAATTCCAGAAAATGTTTTTCCAAATATTCAAGTTTTAAATAATGTAGCGAGCATGAATGTGGCTCATAATGGTCTCTTGATTATCACTAAGTCCCTGTAATAAGGAAATGCTTTTTTTAAAATGGGTCATTAGAAGCACATTAGTGATAAATTTATAAACCATTAGTTATCTTGGAGACTGTGGTGAAATGACCTTACCCATTTATTGAAGAGGGACACAAACATGATGATAATACTGTTTGTCCATGAAGTTTGGGTAATAATAATTTTTGTAACATGAGGCAGTCTGGTCACCTTGGAGTCAAGGGGACCTAAGTTACCTAAAAGCTAAGTTTCAGCATCTCAGGCAGCTCTGTAATATTATAAATTACAGAAGACTTTGATTGGTGGAGAAATTTTCCACACCGAGAACTCCCCCTCCCCAGGAAACCAGAAGGGAAAAGGGAAAGGGGAGGGGGGAATGTAACTATGGTAAACTGTGCTGTTTTCTGGATCTGCCCACTCCACCGTGAACAGAAAAGACCCAAGTTGGGTCTAAGGGTCATTATATTGAACTGAAATGGAAAAGGTTTTCAATACTTAACACCTTAGTTATGTCTGTCAGCTTAGCTCACTGAAGAGCCAGGAGTGAGCCCACAGAGAGCTGAAGGTGGTGAGGGGAAAGTCTGTATGCTTGTTCTGGCGGTCTTTGAAGTAAATACCCTTTGGTAAAAGCTAATTAATATGAAAGGGTTAAATGGAAATGGAGTGCTAATGACTGGTTTCCTATCAAATAGGAGGAACAAAAGAGAAGAGACAGCTGAAACCCCACTGGGTACCTGGAAACAGAACTAGTAAGAACTACAGCCTTCTTTTCTCTTGCTAGTAATGGGATTTATTTATTATTTCTTATAGGTGGCTGCTAGATGTCCCAGTGGATTGAGAGTTGACCTTGGAGTCAGGAAGACCTGAATTCAAACATGACCTTCTTGTTGTTGTTCAGTCATTCAGTGGTGACTTCATTTGGGGTTTTCTTGAAAAAAACAAAAACAAAAACAAAAACAACAGGAGTAGTTTACCATATCCTTCTTTAGCTCATTTTACAGATGAGGAAACTGAGGCAAAAAGGCCCTTTTCAGGGCTGCTCATCCACCTTTGGTGCCCACCTTTCTACCAATCTGTAGCTCCAGGTAAAATCATTTGGACAGACTGGCTAAACCAGGTTGAGGGTACTCAGTGGGCCTTGAACTCCTCCGTGAGTCAGGAGGATGTCTACTCCATGGATATGAAGACTTCTCCTGGCAGAAGAGGCGAATGAGAAATTTCTTCCAGTGGCCATGAAGGTGGCTGAAGCAAGTATTATGGAACACTTAGAGCTTAGTCAGACATCTGAGACTTCAAGGTCATCCAATCTATCCTGGGTCATGATTCATCCTCCTGACTTTTGTCTTGCTGCTGGACTTGGATGACTCTGGTAAAGAGTGAAGCTGATGACTGTTCATTTCTGCCTCAACTAAATCCAATTCACTAGCAAGTCAAGACATTTTAAGTCCTCTTCCCAAGGAAGGACAGACAACAAGTGACTAAGCTCCACGCTACTGAACAATCTGTCATTTCTCATTTAGGAAAAACTGCCATCCAATGAACCCTTTACATTTTACAATTTTGCTTTTAAAAGGGTGGGGGAACCCCTACAAATAACTGCTCACTCAGCACTAGCCTCTGTGTGAAGACTGAAGGATAAGATAGCTTTGAATTGTTTCAGGCTGTGAATTGATAGAAAATCAGATAAACAAATGAACTCTTTTTTGAAACAACTCTCTTTTTGAAAAACAGCTTATTTATTTATTATTTATTAGATGGCAGAGAGGTGACACAACAAAGAGAGAGCTGGCCTTGGAGTCAAGAAGACCTGAATTCAAATATGGCTTTATTGTTGTTTGTTGAGTCACTCAATGTGTCCAGCTCTTTGTAGTCTAGGATGTATAGATGAGAACAGAACAACAGCCCTTACAATCCACATAACAAAGAAGACCTAAACATAGGAAGTATGGGAAGAACCAAAGGGTCATGTGTGGTGTTTAACAAATAAAAAACAAGACTGCTTTAACTTCATATTATTAATTTTTAAATTTTAATGACACATTTCCACATAAGTTTTCCAAAATTATATGATCCAAATTGTCTCCTTCCCTCCTTCCCTCCCCACTCCTGGAGCTGGGAAGCAATTCAGTCTGGGATATATATAAAATAACAACACAAAATATTTTCATATTATTCATAGGACTGCCTCAATTTCAGATAGGCACATAGGACTGACTGAGTATTTCTAGGATCCTAGTCGGGGCAGTTAGGTGGCATAGCACCAGGGCTGGAGTCAGGGAGACTCATCTTCCTGAGTTCAAATCTGACCTTAGACACTTAATTAACTCTGTGATCCTGGGCAAGTCACTTAACCTTGTTTGCCTCAGTTTCCTTATCTATAAAATGAGCAGGAAAAAGAAATGGAAAACCATTCCAGAATCTCTGCTAAGAAAACCCTAAATAGGATCATGAAAAGCCAGACAGGACTGAAATGACTGAACAACAGACAGTGAAAGATCAAAGGATAATTTTGCCTAGTCCTAGCAGATGAGGAAACTGAGACCCAAAGAGGTTGCATAACTCAACCAGGTCAACAAGAAGGAGGCAGGATTTGAAATTCATTCCTCTGACTCCAGAACTAGTGTTCTTCCTGCTATATCAAACACTTTGTCTCTTTACTTTCTGCTTTGATGTGTCCTGATTCCTGAACAGAGAGATAATACCAGTGGGACACTGGCCAATTTGAGCATTCCTACACCTCTCTCTGCCCCCAGGGAGATGACAAGGGAAATTCAATCAGCATTTTTTTTTTTAGGATGTGGGGTTTCTGATGAGGTGCTGGTTAAGTGTTGAAACAATAAACTCTATAACACAAGACATACTTTTAAGTTTAATCTTCACTATTGGCATTTTCTTCATCACTTAAGTTTATACAGTCAACAAAACAACAAATCAAGCCCTGGTTTTTAGTGACTGTTGATTTCTGAGATATATATGTTCACAATGAAAACTTCATAGTCTGAGTTTGGGTCAAATACTCACACCTGGGGGTACCCCTTGTTCTGAGGCAAAATATAGTGAAAAGTGGCCCTGGATTTCTAAGGAAATGTCATGGGTTCAAATATTGCCTCTGTCATTTACTACCTTGTGTATAATTTGAACAAATAAATTAATTTCTATGTGCCACACTTTACTCATCTACAAATTGAAAGGCTTATAAAAATTGTCTCAAAGATCTTTTCTAGCTTCAAATCTATGATGTCAGGATTCTTCAGTGTTTCTGAAACATAGCAAAGAACTCAACACCTAGGTTCAGGAATTTCTTTTTATTCCATAATAGTTGAAAATAGAAGGATAAAGGGAGAAGGTCTATAACCTTTATCTTTCTTGCATCCCAGTCAGTAGTTGGCTGAACTGATTGACAGGTCAACTAGATCATGTGATTGTTGAACCGACAGAGAGAGGAGGCATTTCCTTTCTTTCTCCTTTAATATACCCATTTCTGAGCCTCCATCTGGACAAAGTTCTTATGTACAGTTCTGTTCCTAAAGGCTAAAACATAAAAGAAACTTGTGCCATTGCAGGATTATATTTTTATGAGGAATGATTACCTTTGTGACCCTGTTTTCCTTTCTGAACAAGCTGGACAATCTATGACAAAGAGTTCCTAGAAAATCTGGCTTATCCCATTTTCAGTTTCTGCCCTTTTACCTCTTCTTTTCCTATTTTCTAAAGCCTCTAGGTTAATGATTCTTAACCTTTTCTGTGTGTATTTTGGCCCTCATTGGCAGTCAGTAGAAGCGTACTCGTCCTTTCTCAGAATAACATTTTTAAATAATAAGAGACCTGAGGCTATATTATTTATAATCTCTTTACTTCTTCCAAAGGCCTGAGCCACTGTATATAATTTTGTGCCTATATAGTTTGTGCCTATAATGAAAGGGATGTCTGAGACTTCTATGTTCCTAGGCGTATGTGTTATGCCATTCTTCTCTTCCAGGATTTATTTCCATTATTTATTATTCTTCATTGTCACCTTTTTCTTTTACAGGTTGAACCTTAACTCATTCACATTTATTCCTCTTCCAACCTCTCCTTCCTTTGGCCTCCTTTACCAACATATCAATCTACTGTGAGTTGTAGTACATTATTGGGTTCAGGCAGAGTCCTAAAAGATCAACTAGTTCAAATGCTACCACCCCTTATTTTCTGTTTGAGGAAACAGATCTAGAAGAGAAAATGACTTACTTGATTTCACAAAGGTAGTCAGAATCAGAACTAAGATTGGAGCCCTGAGCCTTTCACTCCAAATCCAATGCTTATTTCACTCTATAATAACTACCTTCACATATCAAGACGATTTATAAGAAATCTCTTGTGGATAGGGAGGTAGCAAAATTGTTTGGTGGTCACCATATAGCACTAAAGCAACAAAGTTTTTTGACTGCTCTGCATTAAAAAGAATGGATTTGATAGAGAACAATGACCTTACATCCTTAGTTTTCTTTTTTTGGTTTAATTCATTTACATGCCAAATAGAGAGAAGCTTGGGAAAGTCTAACTCTGAGCTAGACACAGAGACAAAGAGAAACAGAGGTGGAGGATGGGAGAGAGAGAGGATGAGGAAGGGGGTGGGGGAGAGGGAGTGGAAAGAGAGAGAGGGAGAGAGACATAAAGATAGAAAAGAGTACCAGAGAAATAGAGAGGGAAAGAGAGAGTGGGGAGACCAAGACAGAGAAGGAAGGGTAGAGAGAGAGGGAGGGCAT
>NC_058130.1:311469044-311539913 GCF_016433145.1 Gracilinanus agilis | reverse complement strand
GATATTGGGGGAGAGAGGGAGAGAGAGAAAGGGAGAAGGGGAGAGACAGAAAGAGAGAGAAATATAAAGAGAGAAGAGTGACAGAGATAGAGAGGGAAAGAGAGAGGGAGAGACACGCAGAAACAGAAGGAGAAATGAGAGACAGAGAAAAGAGTTAGGAGAGAGGAGGAGATAGAGAGACAGAGGAAATAGAGACAGAGACAAAGATAAAGAAGGAAAGAGAGGCAGGAGAGAGACAGACATACAGAAGGGGAGAGAGAGAGACAGAAAGAGAGAAACATAAAGAGAAAAAAGAGTGGCAAAGAGAGATAGAGAGGGAAAGAGAGAGGGAGAGACACACACAGAGACAGAGAGAAAGAGAAACAGAGAGAGGGAAAGAGAGGCAGGAGAGAGACAGAGAGAAAGAGAGACAGAGTGTTATTTTGAATGGAGGGCCTCCATGTCCACCCAGTCATAAAGGTTGAAAAAAAAAGATTAAATCTTAACCATATGGTACTCTGCCTGACTTCTGTTGGTTAGATGTGATGAGTTTGACTAAAGAGCTGCCCTTATAGAGGAATTCTAGCCACTATACCCGAGCAGTCCAAAATAGAGATATTTGGAAAGTGGCCCAGAAGAGATGGATCCCAGGTGAAACTACAAATCCAATGGCCATCACCAGATCATCTTAAACCATCAGAATAGCACCTAGCTGAGGCTTTGTGCCAGGCTATCAGGAACGATCACTCTAAGTCCCCAATACACCCAGTGAAGATGTCACACCCAGCAAGGAGCAGGCCTGGAGAGAGCAGTAGGACAACATCACCAGAAGACCTGTAGGGATGGAGATAGCAGTTACCCATCCACATGTGTGGCCTATGCATGTGCATCTCATGTGTCATACTTAGATATGTCTACTCTTCCACTGGCAGCATGCATCTCTGTAGGAATGTGTGCCCCAGATTTATAGGGGAAGTTTTTTATCACAATTTTTCTTACCGTATTATTTAATTAAATGCTTTGACTTTGTACTGCCTCCTCTGGCTGATTAAAGGCAAAAAACAAACTCACTGATCGGGGCTCGTGAGTGATGGTTTTTATTGTATGTGGAACCAAAGAGTACCTTGACCTTGAGGTAGCCATTCTGGAGATACCAACCATGAGAGAAGAGGTGCTCCAGGAGAGAAGGTTTCATAGAAACTGGGCCTAGTAAAATCAGATAGCATTTGGGCACATGGAGGGGAGGGAGATTTGCAACAGTCTAGACAGGGTGAATGGCTTAAGTGAATACCTATGTTAGTTGGGGTCATCTGTGTGCTCCGGGAGAGCAAACAGCTACATAGGTGATTGCAAACTTTCCCTTCCTTCCCACCAGGGTCCTAACAAAGTTTCTTTTACTCTATGCGATACTTGAAATTCTACAAGGAGAGATTAATTCCTTTGGCTTGAGAGCAGGGTGTGGAGGACAGAAGTGTTTGGGAAGCTGCCAAGCATATTATAAAACAGGAAGTCTTAGACTTTTTCTGTTTCATGTTCCCCTTTGATAATCTGGTGAAATCTATGGGTTCTTTCTCAGAATAATGCTTTTTAAATAATTGAAGGAAATGATAAATTTCAGTTAAAAGTTGGTGAAAATGAAGGTGTATTTTTTCCTTTTTCCTAGCAAGTTTCTAGACACCCTACTTTGTTTTAAGAACTTTATCTTTTGTCTTCAGTATGAATTCTAAGGCAATTGGGGTTAAGTGACTCACCCAGAATCACAAGGCTAAGAACCAAGGACAGATTTGAACTCCACTCCAGGCCGGATTCTATCCACTATACAATCTAGCTGCTCCAATTCTGAAGTTTATAGATTTGTATGAACCCAGAGTAAGGATCCCTGCTTTGGAGACTTACCTAAGACATTCCTGCCCTAGAGTAACATCCAGGGCTGATTAAATTACCATGTAGATCTGGGCTTGCAGTTAGCCAAAGGAGGAAACAGAACTGTGATATCAAACAGGCTTATTTTAGTGGTAAACAGAGGGAATATACGAAGAGAATCTAAGCTGGGTCACAAGCAAGGCTGGGCAGCAATTGGAATCCAGAGGCATGACCCTCTTGTTGGCTGCTGTATGTGCCTTCCTGGTTGTCTTCCCCTAGGCAACAGTCAGGACACTTAAGCCATTGGAACCCTGAAATTGTGTGTGTGTGTGTGTGTGTGTGTGTGTGTGTGTGTGTGTGTGACAGATAAAGAGAAAGAGACTGACAGAGAGAGGGGGAGAGAGGAAGAGAGAGAGGGAGAAAGAGACAGAGAGAGAGAGACAGAGAGAGACAGAGAGACAGAGGCAGAGAGAAACAGAGAGAGTCAGAGGGAGAGACAGAGACAGAGACAGAGAGATTGTGTTGCCTTTGGCATTTGGTAGAGAAGTGGGTGATGATTCCAGGATGTGGCCATTGTCAGTACATGCTGAATCTCTGAGAATGCTGTCTCTGAAACACTCTGTTCCCCTAAGAGCACATCTGTACTAAGGTCTTGGAAAGTCAGACAGTTCAGGAATGAGCCACCTGGAAGACTCTACCATTTGTTATGTAGGTTTTTGATTGATAGGATTCTTTAAGAGATCTCTAATTGCTGTATTGAGATTTTGCTGGCAGTGTATAACCAAAAGATCACCAGATTTGGAATCAGCAAATCTAAGTTCTAATCTTGTTTATAATATTAATTTATTGTGTAATCTTGAGCAAATTACTTAATGGCTCCAAGCCTCCATTTCCCCATCTGTAAAATGAAGGGGTTGGATGTCTAGTTTTAACATTATAGAATAGTATAAGGGAGGCAAGATAGGAAGTATTTATAATGTGCTTACTGATGGGCACCTACATGGCACAGTGCCAGACCTAAAATTGAGAAGACTTATCTTCCCAAGTTCAAATCTAGCCTTAGACACTTAACTAGCTGGGTGACCTTGGGCAAATCACTTAACTCTGTTTGCCTCAATTTTTCCACCATAAAATGAGCTGGAGAAGGAAATGGCAAACCACTCCAGTATCTTTGCCAAGAAAATACTAAATAGGATCATGAAGAATTGGACATGCCTGAAAACAACTAAATAGCATGTGCCAGACAGTGTGCTAAATGCTAGGGATACAAATAAATATAAGCGAAAAAAGAAAGATAGCCTCTGCTTTCAAGGAGATTATATTCTAGTGGGGCAACACAAAAGGAAGCTGAAAATAGCGGTGGTTATGTGTATGGGGGTGAAAAAGTTCTGAAGCAGAGCTGGGACAGAACCATATTGGGGCCAGCTGTAGACCTATGATTCTTTTGGATAATAATTTTTGCAAATAGCTTTGGAGTTTTGCAGCTGTGAGTATTTACGGGTTAAGGTTTCTTACACTGGGTTAAGATTTGCAAATCCTAAAGAGAACCAACATATTATGTCTCATTAGTTATTTATACTTCAGTGTGAGTGTGTTTAGAATTGGATACTTATATATAAGAAGATTTGATAAAGAGAGAAGGGAGAGAGTTTGAGGATAATGGTAATTTATCTAGTGGGGAAAAGGATATAGAAAGGGAAGGGAAGACGAGAGGAAAGGGCAGAGGAAGGAGAAGCTAGAGAGGTAAGATAAATTTTACCTCTCATAATTTTAGCTGGACTTGATGTCATAGTTGATATGAATGACAACTCTAAAATGAGGATGTTGGACCAAATAATCTTTGAGTTCCCTTTTAACTCAAAATCTGATTACCCTAGGATCCTATGAATCTTGATGTCACTGAGTACACATATTTATGCACTCATAGAGAAGCAAAATAATATATTATTAGCAACCTGATAGTTTATATGGATTGCTTCTGGCTTCTTCACAGTTTAATAGAAAGGCTAAAAGATCTTAGTGGGACTTGGCAAAATGATAAATGTATTTTTCTATTTGTGAAGTTTATTGATGATTTTTAGTCATCTTTTTATGTAATAAGAACTTCTTAAGGAGTAATTACATAAACAGACTACTGGATTGAGAAGAGAAATGGCAATAAAGGAACAATCTACTAATTCTGGTATTTGATGGCTCTTAAGATCTCATCCCTGAACCCATAATATATTTAGTATATACTTAATGAAACTAAAAATATTGATCATTTGGGATCACAGGTTCCTAGATCTAAAACCAGGAAGGTCAGGACAAGGTGATTGTCTACACTAGCAGATCCAGAATTCTGAAGAAGAGATCACTTTCCAACTCAGGGCTGGGGAATATTAAGAAAAGCTTTATGGAGAAGGCAGAATTTCACCTGGGTCTTGAAGGGCAGGTAAAATGCTGTACTTTCAGGGAATCTTATTCATGCCTCTATTATTCATTTATTACATAATATTATCCTGGATGAGATATTTGATGGTATAAACCACATCTTGGGTGACCCTCACCCTGTCAAACTCATAGTCTTCTGAGCATCTATGCTGAGTTAGTATGATTTGAAGTGAAATGCCAAGAGAATATTTTAGTTGGCTTTCATACATCAAATCCTCACATTCTTAGATTAGTGGAGGTTAGTTATCAGTTTTATGCATAAAAGTCCTTTACCATTATATACATAGAATATTTGACATGAAATTTGTATTTCATGTACTCACTTGCAGGGGTTCAGTGTGAATAAAGTTCTCTTTCTGTGTTTTGTATGAGATTTGGAGGGGTGGAATCTATACCGCTTAGCAAATAAATATCCTTTGCATCTTTAGAGAACAAATATTGTCAGCAGATTAAAGAGAAGGGACTGGTTTCTTTCATAATTTGTTGGCATCTCCGCTGTGGTCTGGGTGGGAGGGAAAGGGAGAGACGTGTATAAACTGGCAAATTTGCCGACTTGGTACCAACTCTCAGTAGGAAAAAAAATCTAGTCAGAGAGGTGGCTGGAATTCATTCTTGGCTCCTGTATGATTTTCTGTTTTCTCTGGGTTGCCTTTCTGCCCAGGATCCTTGCTTCTCATAAGTCCAGATGATAAAGCATTATGTTACTCCTGACATAAAATTGTGCTGGGTCAGGCAACTTCTTTTTAATACTCTAGGAGTGGTGAACCTAGTACTACCAGTTCAAACTGAGTGGTTCTGCTATTACAGTGAATGCAACAAGCCACATTATATGATCCCTGCCTGGTTTGCTTTAGTCATATCAACCCAGACAAGAGTTTCTATTCCAAAAATATATTTATCTTTTATTTTGATCTATATGTCAACTAGCTTTCTGAATATTGAGTCCTGTTTTGATGTCAGGTAAAAATAAAATACACATCTTACTCCTTCCTTTGAAAAAGTTTTCATCTGCCTTAAAAATATTTACCAGGCTATATGTTCTCGTCCATATCATCTCTATCTTTTCCCTATTACTTTGGTTCATTAACCGAAGGAAATAGAAATATATACTTATAGCAAAGGATACTTGTAGTTTACCCAGGAAAAAAATTTCCCACTAAATCCAAGCTGAAGAGTTGACGAAAAAAAAGAGGAAAAAAAAAAAGGTAAAATGATACTACTTTGATTCATGTTGCGGAGAGGTGGAGGTATCCCAAAGTATAGAGCAAAGGAAGATATGAATTCAAATCTAGTCTCAGATACTTACTAGCTGTATGTATGACCCTGGTCAAGGCACTTAATCACTGTTTGCCTCAGTTTCTTCATATGTAAAATGAGGATAATAATAGTACCAATCTCCCAGGATTGTTGTGAAGATAAAAATGAGGTATTTGTAAAGTGCTTACCATGGCATCTGCCATATACTATACACTATATAAATATTAGTTCTTTTTCTTTGGATATTATTAGGTTTTGCTGCCTGATTCTTCAGTTTAGGTCCTTAGCTACATGTTGTTTTTTTGCATGGTTGGGTTAAATGACTCCCTAGGTGATATGTGAAACACTTTCTTATTCTGTACCTGAAAAGAAAATAGAATTCTTCTTTGGAGTTTAACTGGTTTATGTGTCATATAACAATCACTTGGCTTGCTCATTCAGTGTTGAGCTGCTGCTACAGGGAATTATGGCTCCAGCTCATTCTCTAATTAGATCAGCTCCATCTCTGCCTGAGCAGAGAGACATGTGTCTGAGCAGGTTGCTTCAATATTTTTTTTCTCCCCAACTGTAGAATGTACACTCAGTGTCCAATTCCTAAAAAATCTGTCTATAGAATGAACTAAGTACTAATTTAGGACAACTCAGTTTAGAATAGTGCACAGAGGACAATAGACAGGACGTATTGTGAGTGGGAGCAACTATAACATATAACCAATGAGGATCTTCAAAAGGGAATGGGAATAAGAGATTTCACCAGGGAAATGTGTTATTGAAAAAGAAAACAGACTGGTCACAGCCCAAGTGACCCACAAGAGAGTGAGGAAGACCTGTGGAAGACAACCAGTGGTAGATGGAGGAAACTACATGACTATAAGGGACACCTGGCAAAGTTGATAGAGTGCCAGGGCTAAAGTCAGGAGAACTCATCTTCCTGAGTTTGAATCTAGCTCTAGAACTTACTAGGTGTGTGATCCTGGGCTAGTCACTTAACTCTATTTGCCTCAGTTTTCTCATCTGTAAAATGAGCCAGGAAAGGAAATGCAAAACATTCTAATATCTTTGCCAAGAAAACCCCAAACACCACCACCTTGTTATAAGATTATAGATCCATTTAAGCAAGAGGTTGGTATGAGTATTTTTAGGATTAGAAAACATGTTTGGCAGTAACAAAACAAAAGCTTTAAAATACCTGAAAACATAAAGGGAAAGGACAAATTAAAACTGGCACAATCATCTGTGTTTAATTTCTACCAGGAAATAATAGCAGATATTTCTGAGAACTCTCATTGTTCTCAGAAACCCTCCACAGTTCTGCTCCAAATATATCAGAAGTGGGATTTGTGTTTTCAATGAGTAACATTGTAAAATATTGAAACATTGAAAATCTCCCCTTGCAATGAAAGGAAATATCTAAGAAAGAAAGAAATGCAATTGAAACATGTAAAACCTGTTCCTTCTGAATTAAGAAACATTTCTTGGCAAGCTTCAGATTTGAGCTCTGGCATGGACCAACTGAGAGTAGCCTGGAATATATACATGCATAAAGTAATAAATAAACAAAAAAATAAATGAATATGAGTTCAATGAATAAAGGGTCCTTACCAAGCATTTTTACATTAGCACAGTTCTTTCCATGAGTTAGCTCATTTGATTCTAGGCTATAAGAAGAAAGCTAGAAGTGTAGAATTTTGTGTTTTACACACACACACACACACACACACACACACACACACACACATACACACACACACACACTGTAAGGATGGGATTTGTGTGCAGGGGGGATGGGACACAAATCCCATCCTTACAACACACAACCAACTTCAGGGACATACTTACCATAATAGGCTACTTAATGCTGTGTTCTAATTAGTAGCAGTAGAATTTAGGGCAGAATTTTAGGAAATCAGCCTCAGTGATGGGACAGAGCAAAGACAGAAAATCTGTTGAGTCAAAATCACATGTGAAACAGGCAGATCAAAGCAATCAAAGAAAACTCAGTTATCGAAACCATTAATATGATATAAAATGCCATTATATTTTAGCATTCTCATTAGAATGGAAGGCGTCATGGGGGCAGCTGGGTAGCTCAGTGGATTGAGAGCCAGGCCTAGAGACGGGAGGTCCTAGGTTCAAATCTGGCCTCAGACACTTCCCAGCTGTGTGACCCTGGGCAAGTCACTTGACCCCCATTGCCCACCCTTACCACTCTTCCACCTATGAGCCAATACACAGAAGTTAAGGGTTTAAAAAAAAAAAGAATGGAAGGTGTCTAATTTATGCAATACTTTAAAATTTTTGAGTCTCTCCAAAGATTAGATCATGACTTTTGGAATTAAAAAATATTTGATTGTCTTTTCTGGGACAATCTAGTAAGCCAATAGTTTATGCATTTAGAACCATTTCTTGAAGTGAGATTAACTTAAAACCATCTCTCAACTTTTACCAGGTTTTTGTTGTTCAATCATTTTTCAATTGTGTCTGATTCTTTATGATCCCATTTGAGGTTTTCTTGGCAAAGATATTAGAGTGGTTTGCCATTTCCTTCTCCAGATCATTTTTCAGATGAGAAGATTAGCAGAATTAAGTGACTTGTTATTAAGTGTCTGAGGCTGGATCTGAACTCAGGAAGATGAATTTTCCTGGCTCTGGGCCCAGAATGCTACAGTACTATGCTACCTAGCTGCTCATTTTACCAGATAGTGTGATTTCTTAGAATAAGTACTTATTTGGAAGCCCAGAAGATTCAAGTTTGAATTCTGGCTTTGCTGTGTGAAACTAGCTTCACATCTCTGGGTTCTCTGTCCATAAAATGAGAGAGTTGGACTAGATGATTTTCAAGTGTTCTCCTACTTTTAAATCCCATAATCTACATAACTGCAATATGAAGCTCCAGCATCCTAATTAGTCTGCCTGCCTCAGGTCTCACCCATCTCCATCCTCTACACTGCTGCTAATTTGATATTCTTAAAGCATGGTTGGAACCATGTCCGTCTTTTACTCAGTAAACTGCAGTGGTTCCCTATTTCCTCTAAGATCAATTATAAACTCCCATTTGGCATTTAGAACCCTTTATGACCTGACTCCAACCTAATTTTGTGATCTATTACAAGTTGTTCCCATGAATCCACTTTTAGGTTCAACCAAATTAGATTTCTTGCTTTTCCTTGAATATGAAACTCCATCTCCATACCTTCCCAAAGTTTGTCTCTGTGTCTAGAATGCAGTTCCTTCTTATTGCTGCCAAGTAGAATCCCTTTATATATATATCCAAGATCATAAATTATACATAAATCATATATATATATATATACACAGGTACATACATATATATGGATCTCTGTAGGATGCATATTGACTTAAAAACCATATGTTAATATTATGTATGTTTTATTGTACTTTTATTTATTTTCTTAAATATTTCCCAACTGTATTTTAATTTGGTTTGGATCAAACTCAGAATGTTGTGGGCCACATATTTGCCACCTTTCACAAAGTGGAACCTCAGAGGGACCTGAGATCAAATCCTATCTCTGATTCATACTGGTTGTGGCTTTGAGCAAGACTCAGTGCCCTAGGCAACTCTCTAAGATCATAAATTGCAAAGAAGGTGGCCATTTACATTAGTAAATGTAGAGGGAGTTGCCTAATACATAATCAAAATGTTTGTTGATCCATTGGTGCATACCTCAAACCTTTTTCATTAAGTAACCAGTAAATATTTATTCACTATGTCCAAAGTACTGAGTGAATCTAAGCCATAGTCTATGGTTTCAAGGAATTCACTCTCTAGCTGAGAAAATAAATATTTTATCTTTATCCACATACATTTATTTATTCATATACATGAAATAACAGGGATTAATGCAAGATGATAATTATTTAAGCAGTCAGTCATGTGGTAGAAACTTTAAAAGTTTGAAAAAAGAGTAGATATATGAAGGCTGGAGTGGTTGGAGAAAGCTGCATGAAGGTGGGATTTGAGCAGGGTGGTAAAATATGAATGGGATATGAATAGATCCAGGGATAGAGTAAGGGGTCTTTGACGGTTATAGTCTACAAAGGACTTCTCTACATAAGAACTCATAGTACTTATTATCTGTATTATTCATTTCAAACTTAATAGTTCTTGTTATGTTTCTTGTATTATTTGTGAGTATTTAAATCTTTTTAGAGAAACCCTCCTGATAATGTGATTCCTTTGGAGGTATCCCCTTTCCATTTAAAGGAAGAACATGAGTTAGAGAGATAATAAAGGCTCCAGTATCAAATCAAAGCTTTCTCTCTTATATACTTAGAACATCCAGGAGGAAAATATTAAAAAAAGGAAATATTTGGAGAGAAAACAGACAAATCTTATGGACACTGGGAGGATAGGATTTGTCTATTCTCAGAGATAGGGAAGGTACCTGTAGTATAGTGTATTCTCAAGGATAGAAAGGTTGTCTCTCCATATGTTGAAGTCTTTATAAATATATTTTTCAGACTTCTGCCATGAACATTGGGGATGGAGATTTTTAGAGTCAAATCAGGTGAGTCAATGTCTTAAGCTCTAGGCCAGTGATGGGCAACCTTTTGAGCTTGATGTGTCAAAATTTGCTAAAAAACTGAGCATAACTCAGGTAGTGTGTCACTTTGAGAAAAAAAACCATAATTTCGTGATATTTATAGTTTAAATAACAAAAATGTATAATTATATGACTGTATTTAATAAACCAAAATAGGTAAATTAATTTAGGTCGAATTGTCATCTATCGTGCACAGAGTGTCTACACTACACTACAGCAAATGTTTCATCCTCGGCAAGCGACCCCATACTTCTTTGTATATGGCCACATGTCATCGAAAATGGCTACGTGTGTCAGTGCTGACATGTATGTCATAGGTTTGCCATCACCGCTCTAGGCACAAACCCCTACTGATTGTTATAGCACCAGATGGCATCAGCCTAATTACACTTCTGGCTTTAGAATCAGTTTGGAAAAGACCTGTATTTTCCCTTGTGAATCAGAAATGAATCAATATTCCAAAGAACTCTATCATGAGTGGCATTTAAAACTAAACCTGGCATTTCACATGATACTTTGCACATAACAGTTGCATAGTAAATGTTTATTGCAGTGGTTTGCATGTTACAAAGGAAAGAACACTAGATTTGAAGTCAGAAAATTTGTGATATTGGAGAAGTTATTTTCTCTTTTTTGGGTCTCAGTAATCCCTTTATACATTTAATCTTTTGTCCCTAGCAATTGGTTTATGTGAACTAGGTCTAGAATTGGGGATAGTTCCCTAAATGCCCTCTGTTTGATTCACTTTTTCCCAACCCACGGTTGCCTCTGGGAAATCTTAGAATATAAATCCAATATGTAGATCTTCTTAGATATAACTAAAAGTATCCTCAGCAAGTATTCAAGGTAAGAAGCCAAGGTTATAAAAGAGGGCAAAGTAATAAAAATTTGTAGGTTTAGAGTCAGAAAGGATATTAGAAATCATCCAATCCAACCCTCCTTCTATAGAAGTGGAAACTGAATACTATAGAGGTTAAATGATTTGCCCAAAGTGATACAAGCAGGAAATGAAATAGCAGAGATTCTCTGGCACCAAATCCAACTTATTTTGGTACCATGTTGTTTGTTGACCAATAGAATGGAACATTTAAGGTTAGATGTGGTTGGAATCATGACCAAAAAACTAAGTGTGGACAATATGCAAGTTGAAGTCATATTTAGGGATCATTGCAGGAGACAGAGTCTTAGTTTCTGGATGGTTGTGTGAGAGTTGACTGTGCTTTTGAGTTTTTGTTTGCTTTTTCCTCATGTTTGCCTCATCTGCTGTTGTGAGAAGGATAAGCACCTTGTGACATTAGGGACTCTTTATGACAGGTCAAATTGAGCTATCCAGAGAACAAAAGTTTTACATTAAGAAACAGGATAGGAAATGAGATTATAGGTACATACTGTGCTTCAGACTTTCTGTGGAGGGGTGACCTGTGCTCTCTGGGACTTTTGGACCATCACACAACTTTATTCATCTGTACTATGCTGAAAACTGGGTGGGAAAAAAGTCTCATTATTAGTCCAAAGTATTTGTTTCCCTATATTGTGACATGCCATTATTCTTCCAGTTCCGGAGTCACTTTTCTCTAAGAGGTTAGAGAAAAAGTGGGAAAATGTTTCCAGGTGCTCCCTTTATTTCTTTTTACAAGTCTAGGTCCTGGAATGCTTGAAGTTGTGGTTTCTAGAGAGGCAACCTCTAGCTTGGTTCTGTTCACAATCTCCCTTTTCTCCTTCTACAAGTCTGGGTACTGAATTCTCTAAGAACTTGACGGTGGTCAAAAACCTTCTTGTCCTCTTTTCATGAGGATGGGGTTCAGGAATTCTTAACACTCATACATAAGACTGAGTTCAGGAATTCCCACCACTCAGCCATGTAATTCCTTCTTTCCATGGCTGTCATCTTAAGAGATGGCTAGGAAATTATGCCACTGCCTTTCCATAACTGTTTCTGAAACACTCTTCTCTGGCTTTGTGAGTGGATGAGAGCACATCTGACTGCAATGTTACTCTGTTCCAGGCAACCTAGCTTCTGGGTGGAGGTGGAGAAGGCTATATGCATGCACAGACTTTTTTCTTAGCTCTTCAGTTCTCTGAATCTCAAAGAAAAATGGTAAAGAAGTTATTACAACTCTGAAATGATAATTCCCTTTTGGAGATTCATATGAAAGTGATAGCTCTTACCCACAAGAGCCAGAACCAACAAATTCACCTCCAATTGATCCACAGTGCCCAAGTCATACAATTCATCCCTGATTAGTGATACTTGGGGAGATGTCTTTATCCTCAATAGGGTATGAGAGAGTAAGCTCCAGGAAATGCCCAAAGACAACTTCATTGAGAGGACTAGAATCCTCCATGGGGAGATGAGATTAAAGTTCCAAACAAAGGTTTGCCTCCCTATAACCTCATCATATTGTGAAATAAGGAGTTCAAATGAATGACTTATAGCCTCCAGTTTTATATCTATGTATTTATATCTATATTTATGTATATTATATCTATATATTTATATCCATCTATATATATTTATCTTTATAAATATCCTGTAAACTACCAATATATATATAAATATCCTGTAAACTACATATATATATATGTATATATACATATATATATACCCACTTACAAATATATCTTGCAAACCCTCAAGGATGTATTTATTTTGACTGGTCAACCAAAGTACACTATTATTTGAAATAAAAAAATTTTAATACAACAGTATAATAAGAAAATAAGAAATGTAGTAAAAAGTAGTAAAATATTTCCCTCAGAAAACTGGGATATGCTCTCTTATTTATATATATATGTATATATATATACACATCTATACATATCATATATACATATATACATGCATACACATGTATATTTACACCATCAATGGTTGAAATATATGCAGGAAGGGACACACACATATGTGTATGAAGTGTGGCTCATGCCTCCATCTCCATAATACTGCATCTCTAGGTGTGTTCTCACACCATTTCTATGAATACTGTCCCTCTCTGGTCTTAAATGGTGTAAATTTCTGCCAGATGTATGATGGGTGCTAGATATGTAGTTGTTTTTTTTTTTTCTGGTTAAGTAATTCCTTTTAGATGTTACTCCCTACTTGTCCTGTGTGGCTGCTCTACAGGATTACTCTATAGGATTACAATTTATATCATTGCCAGTTTTAGTTTCTCTGGGGATTAGGTTGAAGGATTTTTCCCCGTTTCAAGCTTCTGGGTTCACATGGAGTTCTCAGTTCAGGTGCTATCTCTCCTTTAAGGAGGATGAGTAGTCTCTACCTTATTTTCATTTAAAGCCCATAGGCTTTACAAAAACAATTATCTTGGCTAGAACTCTCTTAGAAAGCCAAAAACCTTTCATATACTTAGTCATCAGACTAGGAAAAAATTCCCACTTTTTATCTCCTTTCCTCTGAAGTATCTGTTTGTTTCTCCTGAGAAACCTTGGCTATAATTGGCTTTCTTCTCCAAAATGAAATGCTTGGGTGCCATGCTCTATGCTAATTAGTTCCTTCAAGGTTAAATCTGTTTTCTAACCTGTATTCCCTGGTCATTGGGCTACATCTTTGCCAGGAATCTCTCTGATGTAGGATTAGAAAGTCTATATAACTTGGTGTTTGATTTTTGTTTGCTAACCTTCTTTCAGAAGGCAACTATATAGAAGCTATTCTTCATTCCAGCATGTAGTCAAGTGCTCTAGGGGTCTTGGTTTCTTCACTTTCTCAACTCCCAATCTCTTTTGTTCTCCTATGCACATAAATGGAAGAAGGAAAAGGCACAAGGGCAATACTAAGTCCAGGGAGCAAGATTATTATTATTTTTACCCTGCCTAACTGCATTCCTGACCTCTCATAAAACTCTTTCCCAAGTTTTGAGACTGAGTTACTTGGTGTCTCTCTTTTTCTTATCTTTCATTCTCTCTGTTTGCTTCAGACTGAAGCCATTGTTCTTATCACTTCAATTGAGTTCAGCTTATCCGGATTTTCTTTGCCTCTGTTGCTACTACTGCCCCCAAGGATTGTCATCTGACTGATATTTGACCATTTGAACAGAATATTACAAGAGAATTTGGTTGTTTCTTACTGATGTATTGTAACTAGAGTTAAATTTTTTTAAAAAAAGAAAGAAAAATATTTTTGTACTTGGTATCCTTAGTGTATTTCCTTGCTAATTCCCATGTCCTGGATTCCACTGCCTGACTGATAGCCAAGTTTATCCTAATATTCTAGTAGATCCACAGCATTGTCTACCTCCCCAAAGCCAAATCAGGCTTACAAAAGATGGTTTAGTACATTGTTTCTTCAGATGAAATGAGGTTTATCCTTCTAAAATAGTTTTATTATTTGTAGAGAGTAAATATTCCCATTCACTTAAAAAATACCCTTATCTTCTGCCTTAGATTCAATACTAAGAATCCATTCTAGACAGAAGAATGGCAAGGGCTAGGCAACTGGGGTTAAATGATTTGTACAGGATAACACAACTAGGAAGGATCTAAGGTCAAATTTGAACCCAGGTCTTCTCAATTCCAGGTCTGGTGCTCTATGCACTAAGCCACCAAGTTTCCCCTTACAATTTATTTTTAAAATAATACCTCTGTTTCTTAACAGCTGAAAAATTTGATAAACAGAGAATGAGTTCACAATATCATGATTAGTTTAAAAAGAAGAGGAATTTGGGTGTGTGGGCAGAATGAATAGAGAATGCAAAGGAGATTGGTAAAGGGTCAAATGAGGGAAGAGGAACTTACTAACTCTTTTAGCCACTGCATGATAGAATTGGAAATCAATCATTTTGTCCATGGAATATATAATTTTCATGGTCAGGCAATTCAACAAATGATAAATGGCTAGGCTTAAACATTATTTTGGTTGAATGCTGAGTGGATTTCTCCATCCCTCCCTAAACAAAGCAGGACAGGTTCTTCTATTCTTTTTTCCTTTTTGGGACTTTAAATAATCATTTTTACTTTTAAAAGAAAGTTGCCTAGTTACAACAGTAGATGTTAAAATGTAAATATAATAATAAATGTGAACCCTAGTGAAATTAAAGAGCACCTTAAGATTTAAGAATTTTACAAACTTAAAGATCATTTTAATCTTTATAACATCCTAATGAGACCAAAGAAACTGGAGTGGGGAAGAAAACTTACAAATCTTTACTGGGAGATAAGAAGGTTCCCAATCTCTGTGCTTCTCAACACTTGTAGATCACTGGTGCTGTTAATTGTTCAAGAAGGCACATTGACCTTTTTCAGGGCACAGGGCCCTCATTTAAAGCTAGCAGAATTATTTTGATGCAAAAGCATATGTAATAGATATTTAGTTGTAAATGACCTATCTGTAGACTACTCTCAATTATTCTGAGTTATCCTTTTCATATCTAAATCAGTTAGCACAAAGATTTACTATGATTCCTTAAGTGTTTATTTGCAAGATGCTATTTTTTTCTTCAATAAATGTTTAAGTACCTCCTATATGCAAAACCTTGTGCTAGGCCTACCTGTAGAATACAGAGATGAATGAGACAAGCAACCTGCCCTTAAGAAACCTAAAAGATAAGAATATATACTAACATAACATCTGAAAGTTAAAAAATGAAAGTACATAGTCCCTTGGGAGTTTAGAGAATGGAGAAAGGACTTCTCGTGGAAGGAAATGTTTTGTAGCATTTGAGTAAGGTTTCAATGGGGAGAGATGGGGAGAGGATAAAGAAAGGTCTTGAACAGAAATCCAGTGTTTATGGAGCCCTGGATGTTTTGGGCAAAATGGCAAGTAGACCCATTTGCTAAGACCATAAGATACTTGAAAAGGGTGAAATAAGACTAGAAAGATTGGTTTGGCCCAAGTTTTGGAGGACCTTGAATGCCAGGATATGCAATAGGGAGTTGCTGAAGGCTTTAAGTCTTCAGAGTAATTCATTAGGAAGATTAAATGGGTAGTGATATTTGATGTAGGAAGAGCCTGGAAATAGAAAAACCAATTAGGAGGTGATTGTAATAATTCAAGGGAGGTAAGGAGGACCTAAACTATCATTTTTCTCATTTGCCCATTCCAAAGAGGAAGTCTTCACATCCTTGGTGTAGACATCCCCCTTAAGTCTCCAATGGGTTTGAGACCTGCTAGTTATTCTCAACGTGGTTTAGCCTATTTTCCCAGACAGTTTTATTGCCTTTTTTCAGCTTCTTGGAGCCACAGATGAGAGCTGGCTGAGAGGTAGATAGTGAAGGTGGATAAACACCCCTGAAAAAGGCTCATCACACCAGAACTCCCTGAATACCCCATATGTATCATGGTAGTACCGAAGACAGAAAAGGAGTAATGAGTGAGGCTGTGGTAGCAGTTGAGATCATCATCTAGGAGAAGGTAACAAGAAGGCTGAAGACAGAACCTTGGGGGATGCCTCTACTTAGGAAGCAGAAGTAATATCATCCATAGAGAAAGAGAAGAATAAATTTATGGGGAGAGTGGAATCAGGCTTCAAGGATCCAGTGACACCTGTATGGAAGGAGTTTTGGGGAGCTGTCCAAAGTTCTCCAAGCCTTTTTTCATAATAGTAAAATGATTAAAGGAAGGGAGGAAACTTCCAGTACCTTGAGTATAACACAGAAAAACAAAGAAATAGAATAACAGCAAATATAGCAGAAAAAAATCAGTTATATTCTCCCCCAAATCCACTTTTTGGCAAAAGTAGTGTCTTTCTACATTTTGGAAAGTTCCACATTTTAATCTTGTTACTAATTGCTATAGGATTGCTTGTATATCTCTATAGGAGAATCCACTAGTTCATGAGTTTTTTGTCCCATAAAAATTTTTCATAGTATCATATATAACCAGCCAAATGTTGTCCCCCCATTCCCAAGCAGAATTGAAGCAGACCTAATCCTTCCTATCTCTTCTCTTAGGAACTGGTTGGGGTTCAGATTTCCTTTTTTGATCACTACTTTCTCTGTACTTCTACTTCCCCTTCCTCACACATTTTTCTTGTAGGCAAGTGGGAATTTTTACCTTAGCCTAGAGGAAAGCTGTTCTGTAGGTCTATAGCTTTGCCTTTTCTCTTCTCTGTTCTTTTAAATAGTTTTAAAAGTATATATTATTATTTTAAAATTATAAAATCTTAGGGAGCTGGGTAGCTCAGTGGAGTGAGAGTCAGGCCTAGAGACAGGAGGTCCTAGGTTCAAACCCGACCTCAGCCACTTCCCAGCTGTGTGACCCTGGGCAAGTCACTTGACCCCCATTGCCCACCCTTACCAATCTTCCACCTTTGAGACAATACACCAAAGTACAAGGGTTAAAAAAAATTATAAAAGCTCAGAGCTCTGAGATCAGAATAATTTCTGATGGCAAAGACAGCCCTTGACCTATTTAATTCTTGCATATTCAAGTTAGTCACTGCTCTCTCCTCATTTGCCCTTTGTATTGAATGAAAGACTAAAACAATTGAGATGATTTTATCTTTATCTAGAGGAAGACATCTTAAAAGTACTATTTTACCAACTCAAATAACAGTTTAAAAGGAAATAGAGATGGACTTTACATCTCCATTCTCTTGAACCAGAAATTGGAGGAGAAGAAAGAGGAACTTCATTAGCTGCTTGGGTTTTTTCCTTCTGGGAACAGTCCCATCACTTCTCTTAAGAATTTTTTCACTGAGCAGCAGAGTAAGGGGGTGCTGCTCTAGCCCCATAGAGCTTAATGGCAGCCCCCATTCAAAGAAGGTTCCTTCACTGTTGTTGCTGCTCTATTGCTATGTCCACTCTGCTCACTCTTTCTTGTCACAGACTCATTCAGAACTTCCCAAGCAGGTGGGACCTTCCTTCCCTAGAGATCAAACCATTCAGTAGCATAGTCTTCCTGGGTTTGGAACACCATGAATCCTATGGGTTCTAAAACTATTTCCTTTGCTGACTCTATTTGAATATTTGGTAGCACATAAATCAATACTGTCATTACAAATCTAACTTTTCTGAGTTTTGTCCTGCCCCATCATTATATCCCAATATTATCTGTGAAAAGGATATTATTAGTATTTATTAAATATTATTTATTGATAAGGGGCATACAACTACATAATTATCATATAAATCAAACAAAAGTGTCTTATTAATTTTTATTATCACTTGTTCTCTCTGTTGGACAGTTAGGTGGTATAGAAGGTAGAACTCTAGGTCTGGAATTAGGCAGTTTTGAACAGGCCTAGGTTGCGTTCCGCCCAAAGAATTTGCTATTAATTCTTCCAAGTAAAGTAATGAATTTTGTTAGAGATCTGGAGCAATAGAATTTAATTTGGCTGCTTTAGCATTGAAATCCCACTGGATTTGAAAGAACTACCCGTGAATCATGAATTAATTCTATGGCACATTTAAATGCACTTGTGCTTTTATGAGAGTTTAAAGATTAAATGCATCGACTGTCAACTTGTAACTTCATAGTGGGTATGTATGGTAGAATTACGTTCATATTTCAGTAGATTACATTTAATAACACGTTGCCAAAGGCATAATAGAGACTATTAGTATTCTCAAAATGATTGTTTATTAGATGATAAACTCAAATTAATTTTTCATTGAAATATGTGAGAAAATATGATTTGATACACATATTTTTTGCTCTGCTCACAATGTTCTGGGAACATAGTTGCTACATAAACTAAGGTCATTCTGTACCCAATATTGCAAAATGAATTTTGCAGTAAGAATAAACCAAAATTTGGGGGTTCGCATGTTTACTTTTGAAATCGTTGATACAAAATCATCATTTTAAATGTCCTCAGACACTCATTAGCTGTGTGACACTGGGCAAGTCACTTAACCCTGGTTGCTTCAGTTTCTTCATATATAGTTCCTTAACATATATAATTTGTAGAAAGCTTAGCAATTCTCTAGGGAAAGCAATTACAGAATCTCCAACACCATTTGGTCCATCTCATACCTGACTGAAAATCCTCTCTAAAACATTACCAAGAAGTGACCAGTCAGTCAGTGGAGGGGTTGGGTGGGTGGGTGGGACTTTTCTTTTATATGGTTTCAACTGTTAGGAAATTTTTCCTACATATTGATGCTAATTCTGCCCCAGGGGCCAGGCATTTCAAGTCCAACCAGATAGCCTTTAAAATACTTGAAAATGGTTATTATGTTGCTACTGAATCTTTTCCCCCATTCTAAACTTTCTGGTCTATCACAGAGGTTCTCAAAGTGATATTTAGCCCTTGAGGTTTCTGGGCTTTTAGAGGATCTACAAGGTCAAAAGTATTTTCAGAACAATACTAAGATGTTATTTACCTATTAAACTACTGCACCCTTTTCCAACTACATATGTGTGTAAGGCCAGATTTTTCTGCATTTACTTTAACCAAAACAACTGATTACTATGGATTAAATAATAGAATATTATTTAATAGAGAAATAGAAGCAGATATGGGAATCCAGTTGTCATCTACAAAGTTAGACATTAAAGATATTTTCAAAAATGTGTAAAATAATTCCATTCTTTCAAACTAATTTCTTTTGCTTTCGAAAATACAATTATTTCATAAAATATTTGTATTATGAGTTTATTGTTATTTATAAATAAACTTGTATTTTAAAAAACCATCAGCTTTAAATTTTACTACAGTGACTATCAATGGCCATAACTCTTATAAACAAGACCTCTTTGGGGTCCTCAATGATTTTAAGAGTATAATAGGATCCTTAGTTCAAAAAGTTTAAGAACTGCTGGTCTAACATGTTCCAGAAGCTCTTCCTCCACCATTCTAATAACCATTATTTGCATAATCTTCAACTTATCAAATGATCTTCAACAAAGATGGTGACCAAAACTGAACAAAATAAACCAGATATGCTAAGACCAGGAAAGAACACAAGGGTTATACCGTCTCTCAATCTGGACATATTACCTTACTCCCAAAGTTGTATTGTGTGTGTGTTTTTTTTTACTGTCCATGGAACTGTTGAACTCTAATACCATCCCCAAAGTGTTCTGTTAGGTAATAGAAATATCACTAAAGAAAGCAATCATGGAAAAAGCAGGCAGACTAGACCAAAAATACTCCAAAGTGGTCTGTGCTGGAGAAAATACAATTTTCAGAGTCCTGAGGGACCTCTTCTCAAGGTACCTGAAAGAAAGGCAGATTCTGAACATTTGAGAAAAAAATCACAGCCATTATTCTTCTTTTCTAAAAGATGATTGTGAAGACTAATCTATACACCTACTTCCTTATTGTTACAAAATTTCACAAAAATATAACAAAAAATCTTTAACAAAAATTTGAAAAAGAAACAGAGGTTTTGAATGATAGTCTAAGCAATTCATGTCTTTATAGAAATAAAACTGACTTCAAGGTGCTAGGAATATAAAATTTCATTATGCTTATTATTTATTGAATATAAAAAAACTAAATGAATCCTTAAAAATCTGTCTCATGTATGTCTAATGATAGATAATAACTGATGTTGGACCCAGGTGACTAGACCTCTGATTTTCTTCACTAATGGACTCATCTATAAACCCACACATGCAAAGACTAGGTTTAGTCCCAAAGAATTCTAACCTCCTAAAAAAACTTTGGGGCTTTTTCAAGTCTCCCTCACACCCTAAAGCTCTTTAGACCCACCCTACAGCCCTAATGAAAATACTAAAACTTAGGTTTTGTCTCATGTCTAGAGAATGAACGCCCAAAGGACTGGTACAGAAAGATACTAAAAGTTCCACTTGTCGATTTTTATCAGGTATAGGGCATTTAATTTACTCAGCAATAATAACTTGACTTCAAGGACAGCCCACATTGAAGCCAAAACTTCTCATTTGTGTATGGTACAATGAGGTTCACTGTCAGTAAATCCTCTACTTCTGAATTCTTAGTGATCATCACTGCCTTGGTGTACAATTGCTCCCTCATCTTCCAAGCTACCATTGGTATGCAACACTAGTATACATGACTTTAGGCAGCTCTTCCTTACTTAAATCCAATTTATGATCCTCCTGGGATGTTATTTATCTTCTCCAAAATAAAGGACAAGCAACAGTGGGCAGTACAAAATAATTTGTATAAGGAAACACAGATCTTTACAAATCTGCATATGGTAGCAATGGCATAAGTATGAAGCAGTTGATCAAACCTTTGAAAGCCATTTCATACTTCTCATCCAAGCCATTTCTAAATGATGTTGAAAGGATCAGATCAAATTATCCTTCTGCCTTTGATTGGGAATCATTTAGAATTTTAACAATGAGGACATAATTTTTTTCTTTTTAAAAATTTATTGTTGATGTCTTGTTTTAACATCACCATGTTTCCCCCTAGTTCTCCTCCTCCTCCTTTCAGAGGGTAATCTTATATAACAAATAACATTTTTTAAAGACCAAAAAAAGAGGAAAAAATCAGCACAACTGGTCAACACCTTGAAAAAGTCTGAAAACATATGCAATATACCACACTTGCAGCCCTCTCACTTCAGCAGAAGAATAAGGTAGGGATGTCTTCTCGTGTCTCTTTGGAGTCATAATTGATCTTTGTAATTTTGCAATATTCACTTTTTTTAGATTATTCTTTCTATTTTATTTTTCCACTTCAATATATTATTTATTTTAAATTTTATTTTCTTTTAAAACTTTGAGTTCCAAACTCCTTCCCTTCTTCCCACACACTCCTCCATCCACTGAGAAGCTAAACAATATATCAGTTATTATTTTTGTTTTTTATTTTAATTTTTTAATTTTAATTTTGAATATTTTCCCATAGTTATATATTTCATGTTCTTTCCTTCTCCTCCAAGCTCCCCTAACTCCCCTTAGCCAATGCACAATTCCACTGGGTTTGACATGCATATATCAATTATACATGTGAAATCATGCAAAACTAATTTCCATATTTGCTATGTTTCAAAAAGCAGATAATATTTTTTCACCTGACTCCTTTAGAATTGTCTTGGGTCATTGTATTAAACAGAATAACCCAGTCTTTTATAGTTGATCATCATTACAACATTGTTTCTTTACAATATCCTATCTTTCCATTTATTTTGTTGAATTTATGTATATTGAATTTATGTATATTGTTTTCTTGGCTCTAATAACTTAAGTCTGTATTAATTCATGTACATATTTTCATGTTTCTCCATATTCATTATTGCTTACAGCACAGTAATATTTCATTTATGTATCACAATTCATTTATCCATTTCCAAATTGACAGGCATCTACTTTGTTTCCAATTCTTTGCTATCGCAAAAAGTGCTGCCACAAATATTTTGGTGTATAAAGAGATGTTCTTCTTAGTAACAGATTTGCCTACTAATAGAATCTCTGGGTCAAAGAGCAGGGATATTTTAGTCACTATATTATCATAATTTCAAATTAGCTTTCCACTATTGTACTGATTCATAACTCCATGAGCAATGCACTCAAGGCTGCCTATCTTCCCACAGTCATTCCAACTCTATTCTAATATTTTGTCATCTTTGCCAATTTTTAGGATGGGTTGAAACCTTAGACCCTGAAAATTGGCAAAAAGTTGTTTTGATATGTATCTCTCAACCTATTAACCTCCACTTTAGTCATAACTTAGATCTTGCCATCACCCACAAATGTACCACCTCTTTGTCCAAGAATTCGGAAATCACCATGTCCAACCATTATCTATTGGCTTTTCATCTCTCCTTATGCCTTTCCTTATAAAATCCTATTATTAGTCCTTGCCATGACCTCCAATCCTTGACCTCTCAGTTTTCTCCCAGATTGTCTTTCCTGCACCAAGCCCTCTCTCCTTTTTTCCCCTTACAGATCCCTTTGTGAAACAATTAAATACTATAGTTCTCCTCTCTTGAATCTCCATTCTCTTATCATATAACTGATTATCCCCACTCAAGTTGCAGCCTCAGATCACTCCAGCTAGGCCTTCACTTCTAAACATATGCTATTGAATGAAGGTGGAAAAAATCCCTCCACTATTCTCAGTCCACAACAAATTTGCTACACTATCTCAATTGTGCCCTCACTGCTACCATATCTCCCTTACTAACTCACTATCCCATTCTCCCAGTGGCTCCTCCATACCTTTTTATCCTTCAAACCCTGCATGGCTCACCCTGTCCCCATTCTCTCAGTTGAGAACCTTGCCTCATTTTTTACAGAAAAAACTGAGGCCATTCAATGTGACTCTCTCTTTTTTTCCTCTTTCAGATGCCTTCTGACACATTCTCCTTCTTTACCTCTATCTCACATAATGAAGTAGCCTTATTTCTTACCAAAGCTAATGCCTCTGCTTATTCAAGAGATCCAATTCTATCCCATTTCCTCCAAAAGATTGTCCCCCCCATCACTACTTTTTCACTTGTTTTCAATCTTTCTCTCTCTCTTTCTCTCTCTCATCCTCTCTCTCATTCTCTTATTCTCTCTCTCTTCTCTCTCTCTCTCTCTCTCTCTTTCTCTCTCTCTCTCTTTCTTTGTCTCTGTCTCTGTCTCTGCTTCTGTCTCTGGTCTCAATATCTACTGCTTACAAATATGTCCATGACTCCCTCATCTTGAAAAAAACACTCACTTAATCCTTCGGGGTTCCAAAAACCATTTACAGTAGGTGCCTCCACTTTTTCTCCTCTCACTGTCTTCTTAACTCCACTTACAATCTGGCTTCCAACTTTTTCACTACACTAAAACTCCTCTCCAAAGTTATTGATGATTTCTTAGTTGCCAAACCCAATGGCCTTTTTCATTTTTCATTCTCCTTGACCTCTGCAAACTTTGACTGTTGATTATTTGTTCCTGATTGTTATTTTCTTCACTCTACATTTTTAAGATATTACAATCTCCTGGTTCTCCTCCCACCAATCTGACCACTGCTTCTCAGATTCCTTTGTTGGAGCCTTTACCAGATCATGTCCTCTAATCATAAGCGTCCCTTAGGGTTCTGCCTTGGGATCATTTCCCTTTTCCCTTTATTATTACTTTACCTGATGATCTCAGCTCTCATAGATATAGTGACCATCTCTATACTCATGATGCTCAAATCATCCTATCTCAAATTTTCTGCTGCCCTCCGATCTCATATCTCCAACTGCCAGTCTGGATATTCAGTAGACATCTTGAATGCCATATGTCCAAAACAGAACTCATCTTTCTCCCACCCCTCATTTCCTTATTTCTATAGGGAACCACACCATACTCTCCAAGCTCACAACTGAGTGTCATTCTGGACTCCTTACAACATCTTGCACACCATACCTCCCCTTCATCCATTCTGTTCTCAAAGTCTATTGATTTTACCTTTGCGACATTTCTAAAATATACTCCCTTCTCTCATCCTACACTGATACCACTCTAACACTTTATCACCTTATGTTTGGTCTCTTGTTATAGTCTACTGATCTATAGTGTAGTGCAAAAGGGTGCATATTAGCCCTTCAAAGCCTAACTGCAGAGTTTCTGACAGTTGAAAAGGGTTTAGAATCCTGAGGTTAGGCAGTTGACCCTGGAGACTTGATGAGAGAGGATGGTCAACTGAGGTCTATTCTTTGGACTGAAAACCTGGCCTATATTCTGCAGCTTTTCTCTTAAAATTTGTTAGCTTAACTATTTCCTTTGGCTCTCCCTAACCTTCCTATTCCCAATCACCATTTTCCCTTCCTAAATTTCTGTGGGGTTTGAAAGGAGGGTGGATCTGAGTGTTAGCTTTCAAACTTGGTAGATTTAGTTTCCCCATAGTTAAGTAGGGCTTATCCTTGTTACAAATTATCTCTTGAATCATTGTATTCAACTTTCCTAATCCTATAGGCTACAAAACCTCTTGGAGCTGATTTAAGGCAGGTCCTTTCTCAGTCTCACATTCCTATCTTCCTCCCCCACCTGAAGCTTTCTCTAGGCGGCTGTTAGAGTTACCTTGTATCCCTCCATCCCTTCCAATCAACCCTAAAACTCAATAAACCCTGTTTGCCACTTAATCAAACTTTTGGCTAATTCATTAGTTTGATTGAAAAGAGAGGGAGAAGGGAAGAAAGGAATAATATTGTCTCTGGGTCTTGAAGGGAATTGGAGGTGTCCATTTTGGAGGAAGTGTAATCAATCTCAATACTTCCTCTGAACTCTTCCTTGGTGAACCTGAGAAACTGACTAGAAAGCCCTCTAGTCAGTTTCAAGCCATTCTTGGCTGGCCCCAACCTTTGTCTGTAGAAGTGCCCTTCCTACCTAAAGGGCTCAGTTTGTTTCCCTTTAGTGTCTCTGTCTCAAACTAGTTTCCCAGTCTGTGTCTCTCAGGCTGTAGCTGTCTGCCCTTGCAACTCTTTATACCTCTGTGTTTATATTCCCTAAACTCAGTCATTCCCTTACTTCTCCTACCACCTCAATCTACCACCTTCACCATTGTACCTTCATTATCTACTTACTGCCTTAGGGATCCACAAACCCTATCCACAGTGCCTTATCCCCTATTCACATTACCTTTAGTCCCTTACCTGCCTTATCTCCTATTACAACCTTACCTCTGCCTTAATTTCCCTATTACCTCTAGCCTATTCCCATATTACAGCCAGCTATTACCCTATTAAAATTTATTCTTTTATAACAATAGTCTGTCCAGATCAAGTTTCTCCCCAATCCAATGAATTCTTCATTAAGCCACCAAAGTGATTTTTCTAAAGCAACATGTCTGATCATGTTTCCCTGCCTATTCAATAAACTCCAGTGGCTTCCTATTGCCTCGAGGAGCAAATAAAATGTCCTTTATGACCTACCCTCCCTATTCACCTTTCTATACCATACTCTAAAACACAAACCCTTTAATCCAGAGACACTAGCCTCCTGGTTGTTCCACAAAAATAAATAAATAAATGAATGAATAAAAACAACAAGAAGAAACCACTCCATCTCTTGATTCAACACATTTTCTCTGGATGGTCCTCCATGCTCTCCTTCCTCCATTCTGACTAATAACCTCTCTTACTTCCATTTAAGTTCCAACTAAAATCTTACCTTCTATAGGAGACCTTCCCAAACACCCTTAAATCTAGTGCTATCCCTTTCCCAGTTATCTCTTATTTATCCTGTATATTGCTTGCTTTGTATATTTTTTTGCTTGCTATCTCTCCCAGCAGATTGTAAGCTCCTCGTGGCCCAGGACTGTCTTTTCATTCTTTTTTGTAAAACCAAGGTTTAGTGCCATGCCTGGAATATATTAGGCACTTATTAAATATTGATTGTTTGGTTGATTTCTCTTATTTATTAGCTATTTGGAGTATTCTTTCAGATGGTGTTGATAGTTTGCCATTCTTTTTTGGAGAACTGTGTGCTCAGTTACAAAAGATATATGATCTGATAGTGATAGCATAGTTTTTTAATGAAGTATCAACGAAAGCCACCAATCCTAGAAAAGTCTGTATTTCATGTAGATTCTTTCAACTGGACCATCTAGTGATTGTTTCTGTTTTCTCCAGATCAGTGTTTATTTATGTTGAGAGATTGTGTGACCCATATACCCTGCAAAGGGAGCACAAAACTGGTTCTTATCGACTGACATCTTCAGACAAGACTTTCAATTGACATAACACTTTTATTTGTCCTTTCCCATTTTTTCCTAAGGTCTTTCCAAAGACAATTAGTTCATCCAGGTAACACCAAAACTTCTGTGTAGCTCAATCATCTGCTCCATAAATCACTGAAAAGTGTTAGTACCCTTGAGCCTCTTTGGAGACATATGTTCAAATTAGCAAAATCCTGCTGGTCAGACATAGGCTCTCTCCTTGATTTCAGACCACCACCTACTAATAGCTAGCATTTATATAGCATCTACTATATTCCAGGCACTTTGCTAAGCACTCTCCAATTATTATCTTATTTGATCCTTACTACAACTCTTTAGAGGTAGATATTATTTTTATTATTCACATTTTACCAATAAGTAACTGAGGTAAAATGACCTTTCCACAGTGTTGCAGAGCAGAGATAGGAAGTGTCTAAGCTGGATTTGAATTCAGGTCTTTCTTGACATCAGCCCTAGTGCTTTATTGCACTACACCTCCTGATGGCTCACTTCTACTTCTTTATTTCAAGCACTGGTGATTGTGATCATGTCTTTGCAACATGTTCCATCTAGGGTAAATGGTTCCTCATGAAATGGACATGGTAATGCTCCTGAGAAGGACCTCACCCTGCTCCTAGTTAAGACATTGACCTGGCTTCTACTGGAGCTTGCACTCTCATACCAGATATCAACTTCTTTTGATATATATTTTAAATAGCATTTTTAGACAGTCCATCTCTTTGTGAGAGTCTTGAGTTACATTTTTGATTCTTCTATGTGCAGATGATATGATAGTTTTCCCAGAAAACACCAGAGATCTGTGAAAGATGGAAATAGAAATTAATTAATTACTTCAGGAAAGTAGCAAGATACAAATAAGTGAAGAGAAATCATCCATATTTCTGTACAGAAATAAGACAAATGCAGAAGAAACAAGCAAAGGAAAAACTCCATTCAAAGTAACTACCAAAAATACCTAAAATATGTGGGATTCAACCTTTCAGAATACATTTTATAGCCATACAAATATAATTATGAAACTCTCCATATAGAAATAAAGACCTCAATATTTGGAGAGGAATTAATTTTTTAATGATTAAACTGTGTCAATGTAATAAAAATTAAAAAGAAACACAACAAAAAACACTACTTACTTCATGAGTTCAGTTTCATTTCAATCAAATGGACAATTGTAGAACTAGATAAAATAATATCCAAAATTGATTTGGAAGAAGAATTGATCAAGAATTTCAAGCTAAATAAGTGAAAACATGCAAGACTAGAGAAAGTCTAGCATTAGTAGGCACTTATAAAATAATTTTTTAAGCTATCAGTACTGGCTAAGAAACAGAAAAATAGACGAGAAGAAGAGAATAAATAAGCAAGATCCAGAAGAAAATGAATACAGTAGTTTAGTGTTCACTAAATTCAAGAATACAAACTATTTGGAGAAAGACTCTAGAAAGATCAACAGGAACTTCTGGCAAAGCAGTCCTATATAATCCAATAAGCTCCATATGGATAAGTAATCCAAAAATGAATGTTCACAGTAGGAAGAGGTCCTTCCTTTTAAAGGTATGGCTAAGGGAAATCCCATAACCAAAAACAAAATTATTGTTCATTAGTCATGCCCAACACTACATGACCCCATTTGGGGTCTTCTTGACAAAGATACTGGAGTGATTTGCCATATCCTTCTTCAGTTCATTTGACATATGAGGAAACTGAGGCAAACAAGATTAAGTGCTGTTGGGTACTAGGTGTCTAAAGCCTGATCTGAAATCATGAAGGTAAGTCTTCCTGATTCCAAGCCCAGTGGTCTATCTATCCACTCTGCCAAAGCAGATAATTTTGGTTACGTAAAATTTTAAAGCTTTTTTATACACACAATCAATGCCACTAAAATTACAAGAAAAACTGCTTCTTGCAAAAAAAATTCTTCTGTCAAATATCTCAGATAAAATCCTTATGCCCAAGATAGATAGGGAATTGGCACAATTATATAAGGCCAAAGACCACTGACAAATGAGTGAATAAAGTATAGGAATAATTTTCAAAAGAAGAATGGCAAATCTATCAGCAATGATGAAAAAATGATCTAACTGCTAAAAATAAAAGAAATGCAAATTAAAATAGCTCTGAGGTTTTACTTCACACCCATAAAGTTCACAAGGATGATGCCATGGGAAAACGGGCACTTTAATATATTGCTGGTGTTGTGAATTGGTTCAATTCTTTTAGAAAATAATTTCGAATTATGTTAGAAAAATTACTAAACCATTCATCCTCTTTGACCCAATGATCCCATATATCCTAAATGGTCAAAGATAAAAAATCTTATATATACACCCAAATTTGTATTGCAGCACTTTTGGCTGCAGCAAAAAAAAAAAAAAAAAAAAAAAAAAAAAGCTGGAAACAAATCAGATATCAATTGATTAATGTGGTACATCAACATCGTAAAATTTTATTATGCAGGGGGCAGCTGGGTAGCTCAGTGGATTGAGAGTCAGGCCTAGAGATGGGAGGTCCTAGGTTCAAATCTGGCCTCAGACACTTCCTAGCTGTGTGACCCTGGGCAAGTCACTTGACCCCCATTGCCTACCCTTACCACTCTTCTGCCTTGGAGCCAATACACAGTATTGACACCAAGATGGAAGGTAAGGGTTAAAAAAAAATTTATTATGCTATAAGAAATGAGGCAGACAGATGACTTGGTGGATAGAGTGCTGGCCCTTGAGTCAGGAAGACCTGGGTTCAAATCAGACCTCAGATATTATTAACTATGTGACTCTGGCCAGGTCACTTAATCTTTGTTTGCCTTAATCTACTGGAAAAGGAAGTGGAAAACCACTCCAGGATCTTTGCCAAGAAAATCCTATAATATCGGGGCCATGAAGAGTTAGACACAACTGAACAACATAAGAAATGGGTAATAGGAAGAATTGAAAGAAACATGGGAACTGATTTGGATTATGTGAACTGATTCCAAGGGAAGAAAAGAGATCCAGGTAAATGCATAACTACTATGTGACATGAGTGAAAACAAAACTAACAAGCAAGTGAAGTGAAACCACTCTAACGGACTGGGAATAACTGAATGCCAAAGATAGTTTTGAATCCAGAGTAGAGATGATGACATATGCCTCCCCTCTCTTAAAGGACAGGGAAAGGAAACAACATGGAGGTTGGTTTTTTGCATCTACTTGTAGATAACTTTAGTTATTTCTAACTATGAAGTATTCTGTGGGAGAGAGAAGAAGAATAGGAATTGATTGTGATATTAAAAACAAGGGACCAAATTAAATTTTTTAAAAGAAGAATTTCCTTCTTGAGAACTTCTAATCTTCTTGGATTGAATTTTTCTCCAGACTTTTTAGGTCAGAGGATCCTATCTATCCTTTCTCATAACCCTTTGAAATCTATACTACCAAAATAGAGCGTATATCACAATATGTATGAATTTTCTCTACTTTATCACTAATTCTAAAATGGAGTAGTCTGTTAACTTTTAGGTTCCTATAATTTCTCCTTTATTTATATTTTTAAACCCTTACCTTTCATCTCAGAATCAGTACTATATATTTGGTTCCAAGGCAGGAGAGCAGTGAGGGCTAGACCATAGGAGTTAAGTGTCTTGCCCTAGCTAGGAAATATCTGAGGTCAGATTTTAACTTAGGACCTCCTGTCTCTAGCTCTCTATTCACTGAGCCATATAGCTGCCCCATCGTTTCTCCTTTAGCAAGCAGTTCCTCATTATTGGTCAGAATTTAGCCCAGAAGAGCAATTTTCTCCCTTCCTTCCTTCCTTCCTTCCTTCCTTCCTTCTTTCCTACCTTCCTTCCTTCCTTCACTTCTCTTTAGGCTATTTCCAAAACATGCCACCTGCAGTTCCACCATCATTCTCATCCCTCCTCTCCACAGAACCTTTGATTCTGCCCCTAAGACACTGGGTTCTGATAGGTGAGCTCTTGCTTTACTTGCCCAGAACCAGGGTTCTGATGTCATCCTCCAGCCATCTCCAAACCATTCTTCAAGGAATATCTCTTCCTTCTTTCTAGTTCTCTTTTAGCATCTTCTCTATTAGAGTAAAAGTTTCTGAGGACAGGAACTCTGATACTTGGTTGTATTTGAATCTCTAGCACTTATTGTAGAACCTGACACATAGTAAACACTTAATAAATGTTTTTCATTCATTCCTTTCTTCAACTTTTGAAAGATTGAAATCATCATGAAGGCAAGCCAAGATCTGATTTTGATCTGATCTGATTTTGGCAGGGGAAAGCTCCAGGAGATGCCCAGATAATCGAAGACCCTCATGGCTACCATACAGTGCCACCTTGCCAGGCTTGTGATCCATTTCCTGTGTTTGAATTTATACTCCTTCTGTTCAGGTAGTTTATAGTACATTCTGTCAATATTGTTTCTGCTTTTTCCTCAATTGATTTTCACCCTAATGCTTTCTACTATCAGACTTCACTCTGGCCTTCATATTTCATCATATGTTATTTTGTCTCTTATCTTTACCTTTTTTCATCCTTGTAATAAGATATACTTTTCCATTGCTCTATTTCAGTCATTATTCTCATTCAATATTTGTCTATTTTCATAAGGTTTTGTGGATTTTCTTTAACCAAGCCAAAAATGTTTTTATTGGGAAATCTATGTAACAAACCAGGAATATTCACAATGAAATTGTAACTAAAATCCCTGCAACTCCATCCCCCTCTTCCCAGTGCTTAAGCCACTTGGACTGACTCCATTTACTCTAGTTAAGTGACTTGCCCAGAACTTAGAGGGACTAAAGGGACAGAACTCTGAAATTAATTCACCCATCCCCCCACCCGAGAGTTCCATTTTCCTACTATGCAATTTTACTGGGGCCTAACTCTGAGAGGGGTATCCCATTAGGGACAGCCAAGCCCCACTAGGTCAAAGAGAGAGAATAAGAAAGTCGCAAGCTGTTTGCATTCCTGCCCAATTTCAGAGCCTCAAGGAAGACAAAAGGAAACAACTCTCAATTCCTGAAAAGTTAACACTGGTGTTTCTGAAGTGCAAAATGGCCCATAGTCCCTTTCACCAGCAGTCATTTCTCTTAGGCCCATTTTCAGGGAGTGGGTGGGGGGATTACCTCAAAGAGCCTTAGTAAAGGGCATTAAGCCCAAGGGGAAAGGGCAGGATTCACTTTCTAGGCACCAATTCAGCAAAGACAATAAAACTATTTGCAAGCATCCTCCAGATCCTGCCTTCTGACTCAGTCTCCAAAAAGTCTATCAAAGGCAAAGGCAAAGTTGGCCAGTGGAGGAGAATGGGACCAAAAGAAATCAATCCCCAAGTCCCTTCCCTTTGTATGGAAACAAGTGAGCCTGCCCTAGGAGGCAGGAAAATGTCCCAGGCTTTCCATTTCCCAACTGAGCCAGCAAGGAAGGGCATCAGTTGTGGATGGAAGTCAGGGCAGAAGAAGCCAAAGACACGAGTCTTGCATTCTGGGAAGAAACCTGCTTACCCCTGTGACCTGGGCTCTTCACACTAATTTCTTGGCTTCAAAGACAATAGAGGCACCTCATCTTCCAGCACCAACATCCAAAAGGACGAGCGTCTGGATGATGGACCACCACAGAACTCACTAATGGGTGCTTTCTCTGGTCCGGTGAAACTGCTCTTCCTGCCACCTCTGATAATTCTGCCCCTTCTAGATCTGTTCTATTTGCTTACCAGTTCTGCCAACTTTTCTTTGGCAGCATTCTCTGCTTGGCTTTTGGCATGTTCATCCACCTGAATGTCCAGGTGAACCCTCAGTCAACCTCAGGCAAAGAGGGAAAATCTGGTGGAAATGGAACATAGACAGATCTGGTGCCCTCCAAGGAATGTGAGAAGCAAAAGTGAATCTACCCTGCGAACCAAACTGCCTAGAAAAAAGAACCTTATTACCTGGATCTTCAGTTTCCACCAATGTGCTCAGGCAAGGGGTGGCAGACTGGTACTCCTGCTGTACATGCCTCATGTAGTTTACTATGACTATGGGCTGGTCTCAGATCTCCTCCATGAAAGCACGTCTTCTCCCACACTGTGATGTGGAAGAAGAGAGCTGAGCAATGGGCTGCCAACTGGATCAGGAGCAAGAGAGGGAAAAGCAGGTCTGACCCGGACCCAGACCCGGGTTCTGGCCCCAGGCGTGATCTGCTTTGCCACCATATTCCCTAATCCTCATTGCCTTAAGGTTTGGAGTTCTTATGGGTGGACTGCTAAAGACATGGGTGGCACCTTTCTTGAACAGTGGATGCTTGTTTTACTATTTTTCATACATTTGAAGTATTTACCTCAATAGAAATAGATAGTTTTTTCCCAAATTGGTGGGATCTTATTATGAATGGATGCAGTTGGCAAGTCTGTCATTTTATGATTTCTTTGTTGGATATTATATTTCAAATTCCTCATTGAAAAGAATTATTCTTAGGGTACAGTATTTATTATTACCAAAATGTACTAACTCAGCCTTAGCCTTCTTTCCCCATCTCATTCCCTATTCCATAGAATGATACTGAAGCCATTCAAAAAGAATAATGATGTTAGACACTGTCCTTATGTTTCCAATTTCCTGGGAAACTAACATACCATTTTTTAGGCTTATTAAAGAAAAAAGACCAGCCATGCAGAGAAATATAATGTTCTGCCTGAATACAAACCACATTAGATTTTTTTTTGGCTTGGTTCCATTGATGGCTCAGCAAGATGGGTGCCTGTAGGCTACATTACATGAGCTTTGAATTTTTTTGGTTCCAACATGTTGGGTGCCAGTCTCATTTTCATTGTAAGATAGTGTGTCAATTGCCACATATTGAATTTTAGGGTGCTTCTTCCCTAAATGGCTGCCTCATACATATGATTTCCCTTTGGTGATGGTAGATAAATCATTGATGAAGTTTATGCAACTGGTAGTTGGTCAACATTAGAGAAGCAATGTATTAAAAATGGCCAAAGTAATTACATAAAATTAAAAATATTATAAAATGTGCATGATACCTTCGAGGACTTTCTCCATCCCCAAGGTTCAACGATAATCAAAACTATGACTCCTGGGCCCCCACCAGTATGCTTACCTTTACTAGAGGACACAATTAGTTTAAGGCAAAAAGCACAGTAAGTTTACAAAGTAAAAAAAAGGTAGCAATAAAACATTTACCCCATAAACTTAGAGAAACAAATACATACAATATTACTGAGAAAAGTATGGATCTCTATATGTCAGCAATACTTTTAGAGGGATACACAAAAGGAATCTAGGAAGAGGCACACACATTTAGGGACTATGCAGGTAGGGCAAATGTGAAGGGGCAGCTTATGCCCCTTGTGCCCATTTTGTCTTCTAGTGATTTCATTATGCCGCTTCTGTTGGCTAATTGTCCTCTGGTCTCATGTCACAGGTAGCCTCTGCAAGGCTATAGAGTTTTCCTCTTTTAGTTTCTGATTTTAGGTTGTGTTCTATCATTTCCTCATAGGAAGATGAATGAGCTCTTCAAAACTCTTTTTAATTCAAAACCTAGAGATCTTCCTTCCTCAAAAAATCTTTTAGAAAAAAAAAAGACAGAAATCTTAATTATTATACCTTAATTAGTTATACTAGCCATCCAAGTAATTAGGTATTGAAAGTAGGTAGTTATAAACCTTCCTAAGGTGAGGAAACACCTTTTAAGTGTTCCCACCTTTATGATATATTTGGTCTTTTTTGTTCAGAACACTAGTTAAAAAGATTTTACTCTCCAGAAGAAGGATTTGTACACCAGGTAGCCTCTTTCTCAAAATCAAAGCAAGGCTACTTCTCATTTACCAATACCTTCAGACTAATTTCTATTTTTGGAACTAATATTACCTCATCCCGTGTTTCTTGTTTTTTCATAACAATCTGTTCTCTAGCATAAGGCTAGAAAGCAAATATTTAATTTAATTTTATTTATAATTGAAGGACTTACATCTTCAAATTCATTTTAGGAGTTTCAGAAATCCTCACAGAGCTTCCTCTGTTTTAGGAAGAAAGAAGGAAACAAGCATTTAACAGGCACTAAGTACTTTATAATATCCAATCCCTCCTAATTCCAGTGCCTTGCCTCTGTTAAGTAGCTCCTATTTATCTTGTATTTAACTTGTTATTGTTTACAAACTCCATAAAGTCAGAGGCTGTCTTTTTTGCCTCTTTTTGTATTTCCAGAACTCAGTACAGTGCCTGGTATACCACAGGTGCTTAATAAATGTTCATGGATCGATTTAATACTTACAATGGTCCTAGGAAGGAAGTTCTACCCTTTTAGTACTAATCATTTAAATATTTTAGTACTAACTCTTTCAGTACTTTAGTATTAGCCTTTTTGTATTTTAGAGAAGTCAATAGCCTTTGTAACTGCTCCACCAAAGCTAAATTCAGGAGTTCAAGATTATCTTCTAACCGCCTCTCTAACTACATTTCTGACTTTTCATATGGATAAGCACCAGCTTTGTTGATGTAGCCTTTGCATCTATCCTACAATGAATTAAAACTTTTCATGATTTGAGGAAGTCTTTTAAGAAATAAAACCGACAGGGATGGTAGTAGGTGGGAATACCATAAGGAACTTGGAGTCACCCGAGCTCCTTTCCCTAGTCTGGGAATTTGGATTGGTCAGATAAGGGAGTGGGAAACTAGGTCATGTTTAAGGGCAAGATAGATAACTTGATGTGGCTTGGAATCTTCTAGATTGTTTGTCCAGGTTGAGAAATCCCATGGACTGGGAATATGGTAGACAATGCCAGGACTGAATAATTGTGGCATATTTTTAATATACATTTTATTGCTCTATTTATTGTAACACGTGGTGCTTGGGGAAATGGAAGGAAAGAGAAAAACTTCAAGCTATTATCCTCATAATCAGGCAGATCTTAATGTAGTTGTGTGGCACAGAGGACAGAGAGTTGGGCCTAGAGTCAGGAAGACCTGAGTTCAAATCCTCTCTCAAACATTTCCTAATTGTAGCTTACTAGCTTGCCCCAAGCAAGTCACTTAGCCTCTGGTCTTCCTGTGTCCTCAGCTGTAAAATGGGGACCTACCTTTAATGATTGTTGTGTGGATCAAATAAAATAATATTTTTAAAGTGCCTGGCACATAGTAAATGCTATATAAATGTTATTGTTGTTGATGATGTTGTTGTTATCCTAAACTTATTTTCTCCATCTTTTCTTGGCACTGTCAAATTTCTGGTCCATCCTCATTCCAGGCTGATTCCCCTCCCCAAATAATAAATAGATGCATGGCTTTTTATCAAAATGATAAGATCTTACTTTAAATTTAGAAATATGTTAAAATCACAGGAACTATGACAGCAAATGATAAACATTAACTGCATCGATGTAGTCAACAGACACCAGCATAAAACTTAGTCTCTGGAGACTTTTAGAGAATTGTAAAATTTAAATTAATATACAATAATTCCAAATATTATATTCTATAAGATTTATTAATAATCATTAGAAGTAAAGGAATAAAAAGGTAATTATATAAAACCTACTCAAAAGGCCTGTTCCACCAAAGCCACCACAGGAAAGAAAGAGACTAGACACAGAACTCCCCCCAAGTTATCTCCTGTCTACATCAGCATGTAACAACAGGAAGTGAGTGGGGTTCTGGGAATTGTAGTTTTGCTGGGGATTGTAGTTTTTAGAGTAACAGATTCTAATTTCACAGAATAAAGAAAGAAATGTGAACCCATGATTCCAAGTCAAGGTAGAAAGGACCTTGGATCAGCTTGTTTGATCCCATGATCCCGTGATCTAGTCCAGCCCCTTAATTTATAGATCAGCAGTGGCACAGAGGATGGAATGCCAGACTTCAAGTCAAGGAGACTTATCTTCCTGAGCTCTACTCTTAATAGCTATGCAACTATGACTTAACCCTGTTTGCCTCAGTTTCCTCATTTGTCAAATGAACTGGAGAAGGAAATAGCAAACCACTCCAGTATCTTTGCAAGAAAACCCCAAATAGGGTCACAAAGAGTCAGACACAACTGAAATGACTGAAAATTTAAGGAGCAGTTAAATAGTTCAGTGGACAGAGTACCAGGTCTGAAGTCAAAAATCCTAATTTTCCTGAGTTTAAATCTACTTCAAATACTTACTAACTGTGTGATACTGGGCAAGTCATTTAATTTATTTGCCTCCATTTCTCATCTATTAAATGAGCTGGAGAAAGAAATGTCAAACCCTTTTAGCATCTCTGCCAAGAAAACCCCAAACTGGGTCACAAAGAGTTGGGCATGACTGAAAAATGATTAAACACAGAAATAATGTGACATATCCAAAGGTGACAGAGTTAATGACAGGATTTAAACTCAGTATTTTAATTGTAAATTCATTGTATTTTGCAGAGTGTGCATATATATATATATATATATGTACATATATATATCATAAGGAAAATGCCTAGACGTAAATGATTGATATTCATTGTATACATTAACTACAATTATAAATCACAGCAATTTCTACAGAGCACTCCCAATGAATAACTATATTTTAATAAACTCTAAATGAAAAAGCACATTGAAAGTTTCAGTCCTCAGATATTTGCCTGGGACACCTCCTGGAGCTCAGCAGTTGCTTACAGAGCTATGCAAACCAACAGCACGAGCTTTGGGGTTCTTTATGTGGCAATACCTTCAGCTATACGACTGTGCAATCACAGTGGTTTGTGGGCAAACTTAGACCTGCTACTGACTTTGGCTGGCACAGGCTTTGCCAGAGTTAGGGATTCTGCTCTTCATGGAATAGCTCTGGGTAAGTAACACCTTTGTATCTATCATACTGAAAGGGTCATTGGAACCAAGTGGCTTGGGTTTGGATACTTCATGGTCAAATGACTACTGGCATTTCCTTTAGTGCAATTTATTGCCAGCTGCAAAGAACAAAGACAATAACAATAATAGCTAGCATTTGTGTAGTGTTTTAAGGTTTTCAAACGTGTGTCATTTGTCTAAGAAGACTTAGACCAAAAGGATTTTTGAAATAAAATGTTTGCCTTTAAAGTTATATAATAGTATGAACACAAGAACAATGTTTTATGAGAAGCAATATATTTATTTTGTTATCAAAGTTTGATAGCATAAAGGCATATATAATGCAAAGTATTATTCCTTTTAGGAATCCACAAGTCCATCCATGGTGGATGGAATACAGGGCTTGAAATGAAGAAAATCTATATTTGAATCCCACTTCAGACACTGACTAGCTGTGTGACCCTAGTCAAGTCACTTAACTTCTATTAGCCTTAGTTTCCTCACTTGTAAAATAGGGAAAACAAAAGCACCCACCTCACAGAGTTGTTTGGGAAGACCACCTGAAATAACATCAGTACAAAACTTAGCTGTTTGACCCTAGGCAAATCATTTTGCCTTTCTCTGTCTTTCTTCATGTATAAAATAGGGATAATGTAGATCTACCTCCCAGGATAGTTGTAAGGATAAAATAAGATAATTTTTGTAATGTACTTTACAAACCATAAGCACTCTGTATAAAATGCTAGCTGTTCTTTTTGTTGTTTTTATTGTTATTATTAAAAACAGGCAGATGACAAGATAGGAGGAAGACCTTTGCCCTTAGACTTTGTGTTTGCTCCAGTGCTTTTCCTTCTTTGATTCCATTTGCATGGGAGCCCCCAAAATTTGAAGGCTTGAAAGACAGGGATCCCTTGGCAGTTTGTTAAAAGGACATCCTCTAAAGATATAAACTGACTATAGTTTGGCAACTGGACATGTAGTAGGGGCTCACAAGAAATTACTAACCATAGGCAGAGGGAAGTTTCTAACAGAGATCCTGTCCTTAGTGAGTAGAAAGCAGAAGGTAAAAAATAGATTTCAGCTTGTGGGTAAGCTAGCTGGAATTATCCTCTGTTCCAAAGAGCTTGGCACCTGAAGGGAGGAATCTCCTTTTGAAAAATAAAGGTGTATTTCAGCCAAGGATCTGTTAACAGAGGACTTTCTGTTTGGAAGAAAAAGCCACAAAAAGTTTTTTCCTCCCCTAATTTGATGACTGAGTATTTTAGGGCTTTGCCTTTTAAAAAGAGCTGTAGCTTAAAGCCTGGGCTTTAAACTAAAAAAAATTTTAAATGGCAGGGCTCATTCTGTTTTAGGGAAGAGGTAGTCCCTCAGAAAAGGACTCTATCTGAATTCAGAAACTAAAAGAAGAAGGAATCTTTTTAATCTTATGTAAAGGTCAGCTGGCAGTAAGCAATCCCTAAAGCAGATGACCAACATCAAACAGTGGCCACTAAGGCAGATAGTTGGCTACAGTCAGCAAAGATTACATGCCATACTCATACGCTGGGCAGAGACTGCACACCAAGAAGAGAACTCACTCCAAATGAGACCAAAGTCTTACAAACTTGTTGGGACCTGGGCAATGGTATCACCAGGAGATATAGGCAGCCCTAAAGTGTCAGAGATAAGTATTGCCTCTTCCATGTGTATCTCCCCTCTACATATCATCTGACCAACTATGTTCCCATATGTGTTTCTTTTTATTAAAAAAAAAGCCTTTGTCCTGAACTAATTTTATCATCTGACTGACTAAACTAAACAGATTGATGGGGGCTCTGCATCTAGCCTTGTCTGAAGATCCCCAATGGATGTCTGGATCCTTCCTCCTCCAGGTCCTACAGAAATAATATTTGCACAGACAACTGGTCATGAGCCTTGGGTACAAATATTTCCTATATGTGCTATTCATTTCTATGCCTTGACCACATAATTTCCCTATTTTTGTGGCTCTTCATATATATAACTTAGACTCTTGTGTTATTTATGTTCCTCTTCATGCATGTTCCCTGTGTGTGTCTGTTCTTCCCACTGATGGTATATTAATTTGAGGGAGAATATACTTTATATTAATGGAGGGAAATTGCTACTTTCTTTCATTTACTGTTAAAACAAACTGTCACTGCTTTGAACTGACCATGTTCTCTGGTTAATAAGTAAGGCTAAACACAATGGGAGCTCCTGGTATATATTTGGGGTATTGACTATGAGAGTTGGGGTAGGAGTAAACTCGGGAGCTTTAGGAATAATAATTATGCTACATAGAGTTGTTGTGAGTAAAGGGTTTTGAAAAATCTTAAAGCATTATATAAATGTGAACCATTATTAATATTTCAATTTTCTCCTGGACAAAATGAGCACAAGGGAGATCAGCAAATGATCTGCAATATAGATCAAGGAAAAAGACATCATAGAAATGGCAGATGGTAGATAATAATCTTACCTGTAGACTACTGAGGGAAGGCAAAGCCCAATATGAATTAATGACAATGATATGTAAAGAGGGTAAAATTATGCTTGAACTAAATATTTAAAGGGACTCAAATCAGAATGACTTTTATGTAGTTTATTTACAAATGGGAAGAGAGAGTGGAAGTAAGAAAATCAGAGAGAGGATAGGGCAAGATATCTAACCTAACACACTATGTATTTTGTTCTGGCCCCTGGCTCAACCCAGACAGGGCTAATTAGTCCTCACCCAATGAAGCAAAGGCTCCAGTTACAAAGTCTCTCTTAAGAGGAGAGTCCCTTCAGAATAATCCTAGAAGGAGTCAGTCTTTTTCACTCACCACATGGTAGTTCAAAGGGAAAGATTTTAAGAACAGTCTCACCAAGTCCAAGGTCTCAGGTCCAGTAAGTAGAATCTTCACCAGCCTCCAACTCAAACTCCAAACTCTGAAGATTGAAGAAGTAGTCTCACAGGAAGTTGTAACTCCCTTTTAAAGGCACTTCTTTTGCATCACTTCCTGTGCATTCCTCTCATTTTACCAGTCGATTCTGATTCATCGCCCACTCTTGCACAAATGGGTCACCGACCTTCCCCACTTGAGAATTAAGTGGGATATTTATATTTTTGTCAATTCAATCTAAAAATAGGCAGGGTAGGATTAATCCCATCTTCACAGATATAAATTAAAGAATACTTTAAAAAGAAATGCCATTTTATTCTTTTGAAGCACATATAGATACAAATTAAGTCAACAAAATATTGTCTAATGGGTAGAGCTAAGCTAATGAAGAGGTAAGAATAGTTTGTAAATATTATTTATTTATATGTAAATTAATTCTTAAATGCTAGAAAACTGTATTTTTAAGTAGTTAGAATTGCCCTTTACTAAAATGGTAATTAACATTGTAAAATTAATTACATTTTAATAGAGAATCTCACAACCACAACAATATTGTTCATTGAGGAGAATTTTATATATAGCATAATATATAATAACCAAATAAATAAATAAATAAATAAAGTTATACCTAAGGCCCTGTCTAAGAAGACTTAGACCAAAAGGATTTTTTGAAATAAAATATGCTTGCCTTTAAAGTTATACAATAATGTGAACAGTGTTTTATGAGATGCAATATATTCATTTTGTTATTAAAGTTTGATGGCATGAAGGCATAGATAATGCAAAGTATTATTTAGTTCAACTGCTGTCCAAATTATCTCAAATTCCAAATTAAATGGGGTTCAAATTAACGTGCTTAAATTATTTCAACAACCTTCATATTAAAAAAAATTTTCCCCTAATTTTCCTTCAGGATGATAATAGTTCCTTTATCACTGGTGAGGGTTAACTGGCTCTCAGAGCAGTCCTCTCTCTCAAATGGAAAACCATGGTTCTGTCAATTAGATAGTCAACAAGAATTTATTAAATACATACTAAGTGCCAGATACTATACTAAACCTTTAGGATACAAAGAAAAGCAAGAGGTAGCCCCTGCTTTCAAGGAGTACCTAGTCAATATTGCATTCTTATTCAGAGAAAGAACTACTGTTTGAGGTTCAGGGGAGCAAATGTGAGTTAGTGGAGCATGCCTAGTTCTTGGCTGTTGCTGCTGGCTGGAGATTGCTGGCCTTGTATATAAGGAAAGACTTATTTCCTGGAAAACTGCATAGTGTTAGTGCTGGCTGCTAACTTGAGAAAGTCAGTGGAGGTACTGGATAATTACCTATCCCTTCTGCTCCTTCTTTCTCTTCTTCCAAGTCTGTGGCATGTAAAGAAATTAAGACCTTGAAGGCCTTTTCTTTGACATCCATTTCCTCTTCCCCAGAAGAGGCATGTGTTTATGGAAACCAGGTAAGTCAGTGTTTTACTGGTTAATCTTTTCTTCTTAATCAATCAATCAATCAATCAATCAATTAATTTCCCCTCAACCAACTAATTAATTAATTAATAGCCTTTCGTGCCATGCAACAATTCTCAATATTTAGTCAGTAGGTAATGGTCACTTTTTTTTTTTTAAGCCTTTACCATCTGTCTTAGAACCAATACCAAGTGTCCCCAAGTCACATCAGCTAGTAAATATCTAAGGCCAGATTTGAGCTCAAGATTATGATTCTTCCTGACTCCAGGCCTAGCATGCCATCCACTGTGTTATCTACTTGTCCACAGATAGGTAGATAGATAGATATACATATGCATATCAAATATGTATACTGTAGAAATTTAACACTAACCTGTACCCCTTTTTTGGCACCCCAAAACAACCTTTAGATTTTAAAGGGAAAAAAGTTTAATTTTAAGATTCAAGCTACATAGTACTTCTCCTCCTTGTTGAATAAAGGTGAGACAGGTTTATCTCTAAACAAACCTCGTAAAATAATCTAGCAGAGAAAAGTGGGCATGCGCATTGTTGGGCCATTCTAAATGTCTCCTGACTCCTGGCTTCTGGAAGACTGACTTTTGTCCAGACTGAGGCCAGAGGGCTTTGGTCAGAGGGGTTTAGGTAAGGGACACCATGGAGAAAAAGCATAAATTGGAATACAGGGAGGAAGTAGGGGCTTTTTCCTTGTAATCCTGGATTAAGTAGGTAGATAGTCAGGCTCTGGTTGGTTCTTCAAGTGGAGAGTACAGAAGGTGGCTTAAAGAAATGGCCAGTCCCATATGGTTGGTGCCTTCTTTTTCATTGGCCTGCTTTTTATTATTTAATAATTTTAAAATATTTTTTTCATGTTTCCATGATTCATTTTCTTTCTCTCTCCCCTCCCTGAGCCAACATGTAATTCCATTGGGTGGTACAAATGTTGTCACTTGATACCTATTTCCATATTATTCATTTTTGAAAAAGAGTGATTTACACAGTTACTATTTCTTAACCTAAGGCTACCTTGTTTCTTAGGCATCACATATATAATATATAAATGAAGCTTAAAATTTTTATATTCTAGAAATGATATTATATATTTTATTATATAATTATGTAATATATTATACATAGTTATAAAATATCCATACATCATTATATCTAGTATATGTATATATTATCTATAAATACAATATTACATATTGCACATATAATATGGACACATATATAATATTATATGCACATATATAATATACAAATATAGGGCTATATAAACATGCATATTCCTATATATGACACCTTAAATATCACCCTCATTGGAATGGGGCAAGGATTGTTTTGCTTCTCTCTTTGTTTTATTTTAATTGTATTTAGCACAACACCTTGTACCTAGGTTATACTTAATAGATATTTGTTGATAGACTGATTAGTTTCCAAATTCTAATAGCAGTTTTTGTTGTTTGGTTGTGTCTGACTCTTCATGATCCCCTGGACCATAGCTCTCCATGGGTTTTGGGGGGCAAGGATACCGAAGTGGTTTGCCATTTCCTTCTCCAATGGATCCTTTTGTCAGGCAATCAGAGGTTGAGTGATTTGCCCATGTCACACAGCTAGGAAATAGCTGAGACTGGATTCAAATGTGGGTCTCCTGGAGCCCAGACCCAGTGCTCTTTACCACAGCCAACTCTTAGTAGCTCTTTAATTCACAGCTCTATTCATAGAATTCCATTGTTATTTTGGTATCTATGTTCTCTAGGTTGATAAGAGGAAGAATTCCCCAGGTTTTCTTGAATTTGGTTAAGGTTTTTTTTTTTATCTCTATAATTTTTGTAGTGTTTGAGCTTTGTAATTTTTGTAGTTTCAATGAAGATTTTCCCAGGGGCAAAATTAAGATGTCATAGATTTAATGATATTACGAAAGCACAGGCCTGGCCATGGCACTCCCTTGCTCAATGAATTCCAATGATTCTCTTATCTCTAGCATCACATACAAACTCTTTTAGCATGGAAAGTCTTTTAAAAGCTAGTTTCATCAAAGCATACTTTTTTGCTTTCTTTTTCTTGCGTTCTTTTCTTTTTTTTTAGTCTGGTTTCTTTTGCAGCTTGGTTAATATGGAAATATGTTTTGCATGACTGCACATGTGTAGTCTAAGACAAGTTTCTTTCCTTCTCCAGGAGTGGAGAGGGGAGAGAGGAAGGGAGAGATTTTGAAACTTAAGGTTTTTTAAAATAAATATTAAAATTTGACTTTATTTGCAATTGAGAAAAAAAATTTAATTCATTTTTTAAAAATTAAAAATAAATAAATAAAACCTAATGCTGAGTTACCTTTTTAGGCTTATATTGCTCTTTTTAATATATGTTTATAGTCTTCAAGCAGGCCTTACTGTTCCTCGGATACATTTCAGTTCCTCCCTCAGAGCCTTTGGACAAGGTATCTTTCATGCTTAGAATGCTCTCTTCTGCATCTCTTAGATTCTATAATTTCCCTCAAACTTCAACCTAGCCTCCATTTCCTGAATGAGACCTTTCCTCATCCCTCCGATGGCTAACAATTTTCTTCAAACCCTGCCAAAATTATATCTACTCCTATTTGTACTTGCCTTCACTGAGAGAATGAAAACTTCCTGGCAGTTTAATGGCCTCTTTTTATTTTTCCTTGGTGTCTGGCACATAGTAGACACCACTTACAGGAGGAAGTTGCAGATAATTTTGTCTAAATCTTTGATTTAGACAGAAACCCAGAGAGGTAAGACAAATCTCTGACTCTTAGAGATAAATAATAGAGACAGAATTTGAATCCAGGTCATCTCACTCTAAATTTAGTACTCTTGAAGATACTCTTGCAACTAATACTTGAAGGATAACATTAGTAGAGCTATCACTGTTTATATTTTAATATAATTTAAAGTTATTGTGTATATTTTAAAATTATTTTACATATATTTTAATGGAGCCCAAATAGATGTCTAGATGATAAGATTTATTCTTAAGTAGATTTAAAATTTTATACTATAATTTAATTATATATAATAATATAATTATAATTTAAATTTTTATAATTCCTATATCCCTATATTCTGATTGAGAATCAGAAGCCTTTTTGTTCTTTCTTTTTTTCATTTAAATTTATTTTTTGTTTATTACATTAAAATAGTTAATTCCCTCCTTCTCTCTCTCCCCTTCCCAATTAGAAAATCTGCCATTTGGCAAATAAGATATGTGGATATATAAAAACTATGTCCTACTTATTTATAGTTTTCAATTCTTTCTCTGGTGGTGGACATATACAAGTCATTCTTCAAACAATATTTCTGTTCCTATATATAATGTTCTCTTGGTTCTGTTCTTTCTATTCTTTGTTCACTATTCTTGGCTAAATTTTCTGTCTCAGAGACATTTTAGCTATAGTAAATAGGAAGGCAGGCAAGCAGGCTCTCTGGGGCCACAGCTATTCATATTGAGCTCCTGGGACTCAATTTGAAGGCCAAAGTTCTAAAACTTTTTTATTGTCAGGATAACTGGCTAATGAGAAACCTACTAATCAATCTCAATCAATGAGAAAGGAGAAGAGCTCCATCATGAGTGCTGCCAGCACTTACATCTTCATAAATTTAAATCTGGAAGTGACGTTAGAGGTTATATAGTCTAAATCTCTCTGTGTTCAGATGAGGGAACAGAAGTTTAAAATCTAGCTCTGCCATTTGCTATTTGTTTAACTGTGGACAAGTCAAAACTTAAGTCCTCTGTGTCAAATTTAGAGTTGTTTCCACTGTCCCATACTGCCTCCCTAGTTATTTAAATGGGATTTTAATAGGATATGCAAAGGCAGCATAGTGGTTAGAGAATTGGCCATAGAATTATGAAGATATGAATTCAAGACCTACCTCTTTCTTATCTATACTAGCTATCCAAGACTGGGCAAATTGTAATTTCTCTATGCATTAACTTTTCCATCTCAAAATCCTTTATACTCTTAAAAATTACTCAGGACTGGACCCCACCAAAAAAAAACCAACTTTTTGTTTATGTAGGTTATGTTTATTGATATTTACAATATTAGAAATGAAAACATTTAAATATTATTATGAGAATAGTTTTGATCTTGTAGACCACCTGAAAGGGTCTTGAGGGTCCCCAGGGATCCCTAAATCAACATTCAGAGAATTACTGCTCTGGATGACTCTTTGATAGTGTAAGTTGCAGAAAAGTTGATAGCTTGCAAAAAGAGAGGGAGTTTCTTCATCTCTGAGTTTCTTATACTGTTCAAATCACTGTTCCAATCCCTATTGTTTTCCCCATTCCTTCAACTAAGCATTTTTTTGTTGTTAGCCAGTCGTTTCAGTGGCTTCCAGCTCTTTGTGACCCCATTTGGGATTTTCTTGGCAAAGACACTGGAGTGGTTTGCCATGTCTTTCTCCAGCTCATCTTGCAGATGAGGAAATGAGGCAAACAGGGTTAAGTGACTTGCATAGCTAGTAAGATTTGAACCTGGGAAGGCGAGTTTTCCTCTGACTCCAGGTCTGCACCACCTAGTTGCCCCTTCAATAACTAGCAATTATAGATGAGGGGAACTTGGCTCTGCTGGACAATAGCAAACTCTATCAAACTGATTTTAGCTGCACACAAAGAAGGTTTCAGAAACTGATGAGTGGCAGACATTGGACACTATTTGTCAGCCCTGTAATTTTTATAATGATAAGTATCAGCCCTGGAAAGCTCTACTTATATATCTGAATAAATCTGCAGATAGGCAAACGGCTCCCAACAATGCTTCCGTAACAATATGCTCTTTGTTACTAATTGGAAAAAAACAAGGAAATTAGTCAGCAGTCTGTTGTTTACTGGGCCTTATGTTTCTCTCACAAAAACACTTACAATACTTGGAGCTATAGAAGAACCAAGTGGTTTAAAATTCTATGGCAGATGGTTCTACGTATGCATGTTTATTTCCTATTTTAATAATTTCCTTTATAATGGACAGAAACTTGAAAAACATGTTCTGTACAAATAATCGTGATTATGATCACCTCTGTCTCTCCTGCCCTGAAATCAGTTCTTCCCAACTCTAGCTTTTATACAATGACTGCTCTTCTCCTTCCTCCCCAGTCCCAGCTTCGAACACATACAACCATCAATTCTTCAGGTGAGGGATTGCCAAATAGAACAGATGATTTTTGGTTGCCAAAGTTTTGCCTTTTGTACTTGGAAAAAATTGAGTCCGAGGCATAAACCAGACCATGCCACTTGTCCCCAGAAATCCTACTTTATTTACATCTGTAAGTCTGTATTGCCCATGTGAAATATGTGTATCCACAAAGGTTTCTAAATAAATGTATGTGCTGCCCATATGAGATATGTATATCCACATAAAAATTCTCAATGTATAGACAGGTGGTAGGGAGGCATTATTAGATAGTTCTGAAATCTTGCCCATCTGTATCGAAGCGAAACCCTGATTCTTGCCTTGGGAGGAGCAAGAGAAGGGGTCACGAGGCTGGCCTGTATGTCCTCTGAAAGACAGACTAGCAGAGTAGAATTCTGTCCATCTGCCTATCTAAATGTTGCTGGTCAAGGGGCAGGAATTGATAATCACTTTCCTGGTCACTATCTCTTAAGGGAGAGGAAGGTCCAACTGGGTGGATCAAACAATGGTCATATTAGAGACTATCACAAATAGTGAATAGCCAATAAACCCATTTATCCATGCAGATCATAAACAGAAATAAGAGACATTATACAGAGTAGAATGTATCAGAAAATACACAAGAATGAATAAACTTTTTCAACGAGGTCAAGATGTAATCTCAATTAGCCAACAGAGAAACCCCAATTTCACCCCTAAATTTCTAGAGAGGCAAGCAGGAAATATGGGATATATTGAGAAGCCAAGTTCTCCCTAAAGATCTGCAATAAACAGTCTTTCTCTTTTTCTGCCCTGAAGTCAATTCCCAAGGTAGTCTGGAACTATCTGGATGTCTCTCTCTAAGAAATCAAGAATATCTCTTCTTTCCTAAGCCTTGGCACCAGCTTCTCTTGCCCTCTCACTCAGGATCGTGCCAGCATTCTCTTCCCCAATTAGGAAACTTTCATGCAGAATGGTCCAGGCCTATCTGGAAACCTGGGTTATATAACTCTGGCCCAACTAAATCATCAGTTAGAAAACCCATGGGCAATGAGCAAAGAGGTACTAGGAATTATGGGTAAATGTTTATTTGCCATTTTGCCCAAGACTAATGTAATAACTATAAAAGTTCTTCTTCCCAACAGCTTCATGCCATGCCATTTTCTTGCACTTCCATATATATATATATTTTTTTTCCCCTTCTTTCTTTTCTTCTTAAAAATGATTTTAAAATGTATTTTTTTTGTGTGTGTGTAACATTAATGTACCCAGTTAACTCCCTCCCTCCCTCCCTCCATTCCTCTTTCTTTTTCTTTCTCGGTCTCTCTGTCTCTGTCTCTGACTCTTTCTTTCTCTCTCTCTCTGGCTCTGGCTCTGTCTGTCTGTCTCTCTGTGTCTCTCTGTCTCTGTCTCTCTGCCTCTCTCTCTTTTTCTCTGTCTGTCTCTGTCTATCTTTCTCTCTCTGTCTCTGTCTCTCTTTGTCTCTCTGTCTCTGTCTCTGTTTCTCTGTCTGTCTCTGTCTGTCTGTCTGTCTGTCTGTCTGTCTGTCTGTCTGTCTCTTCTTTCTCCCTCACCTTCATTAGAGAAGGTATTATTTGACAAAAAGATATATGTATATATAAAACTGTCTTATTCATTTCTATTTATGTATCAGTTCTTTCTCTGGAGGTGGACATACACAAGCTATTCTTTAAACTATTTATGTTGCAGTATATAATATCCTCTTAGTTCTGCTTATTTTACTCTTCATAATTTCATGTAGATCTCTCCATGCTTTTCCAAAACTAACCTGTTTGTCATTTCTTACAAACACGGTATTTCATCCATTCCCATTTTCTCAGTTTAGTGAAGACACACAATAGTTTGTTTATTCCTCTTGTCTTTTTTTATTCAGCTTTGCTCGTGTTTCTGATTCTTTCCACCTTTTATGTTTCTTAAAAGAGAAGAATCAATTCAAATTTTGAAAAAATCAAGTTACAGTGTTAGCTCTAGCTCTGGATTTTTCTTTTCTTTTCTTTTTTCTTTCTTTTCTTTTCCTCCTCTCTTTTCTCTTCCTTTTCTCTTTTCTTTTTTCTTTTCTTTTCTTTTCTTTTCTTTTCTTTTCTTTTCTTTTCTTTTCTTTTCTTTTCTTTTCTTTTCTTTTCTTTTCTTTTCTTTTCTTCTCTCTTCTCCTCTCCTCTTCTCTCCTATTTTCTTTTCTTCTCTTTTCTTCTCTTCCCTTTTCTCCCTTAACATCTGTCTTTGAATAAAATACCGTGTATTGGTTCCAAGGCAGAAGAGCAGTGACGGCTAAGTAATGGAAGTTCTATGCTGCTCTATAGCATGTTGAATAGATAAAGTAACATCTTTAGGGGGCAGCCAGATGGCTCAGAGGATCCAGAGCTAGGCCTAGAGATGAAGGGCCCTGGGCAAGTCACTTAACCTCCATTGCCTAGACCTTATCACTCTTATACCTTGGAACCAAGATACGGTATTAAGCTTATGACAGAAGGAAAGGGTGATTTGTTTGTTTGTTTTAATAAAAAAAAACCTAGAATAAAATAAAAATAAATGATAATAAAATAAAATAACTCTCTCAACTTCCTGGAGACTTTAACCAATTACAGCCCCCGCCACATACCTTTGCTCTTCTCTTATTTTTTGCAGTTGTGTCATCTCCAAGCAACACCTCAACTCATTGCCTTTTTTCCCCCTAAGACTAAAGTCTTATTCTTGATAATCTTAAATTTCTAAAAAAAAAGAAATATTTTCTGATTTGGGTGTAAGGAAGAAGAAAAAATAAAATGAAAAATAATCTTTTGATAATGAAAAATAATCTTGGAATAATTGTACCAATGGTGAATATAAAGACAATTAACCAAATTTGATCTTTTTTAAAATTAAAAATTTGTTTTCAAATTTGATCTTCTAAAAAATAAAAAATAAAAAGATAGACATAAAAGTGAATATACAGAGAAAATAAACTTGTGAGTAGCTTGTGATGGTAAAAAGGAGAAAAACCATGTGCTTTTCTGTGTTTTCTGAGTTTAGTTATCTTACTAGGAGACTAGAGGTTGTATTTGTGAACAATTCTCCTTTGTATGAGGCTTTATTGCATTCACCCTGAGTTCTGATAGCTTTGCTCTGAATGAAATCAAAGAGTACTGAGCTCCTAGGGGACAGTTAACTTTCCTCACTTCCCAGCCAATTTTGGTGACGCTTGTGAACAGCCAAATGGATCCAAGTTGGAATAGGGGAATTAATTTGTTTACTACTTCAAGGATCTGTGATTCTGCTAGGACAGGCGATTCCCTCCCCAACATAGGTTAGAACTCATCTCTGACTTGGTAGTTAGTTTTCTGTGGCTAAGATATTAATCATTTTAAAAGCCTAATGAAGAGATTTATCTATGTTGATCCTCAGAAAACAAACACATAATCCCTCACCGGGGTCACACTCCAAGTCTTTTCAGACAGGTAAGACCTGTTAGAGCTTTGGCTGTTGGCACAAAGTCCAGCTTTGTCTCTGTATCACAGTATGGCATCAGAAGGAGATGTTAGGGAATGAAAGGACCTTAGGAAGAGGATTAATTTATATGTAGGTGGCCATCTAGATATAAAGTGTTATAGTATCTTCTGACTCAGGAGTTAAATGCTTAAGCTTTATTTGGTCCAAATAGGCTTTTAAAACTGGCCAACTTTCTTTTACCTATTGCCCCTTTTTCTCAAAGACACTCAGTGTAAGCTCTAATTTTTCCACTAGTAATGGAAAGAAATTATTGATTCAGTTTGAAATCCATTTTTTCTCTTTTAGCATCATGTTCAATTTATCAGCATGAATTGTTCTCAGTGCATGCCTACGTTTGCTTACCTTATATTGTGCTCCAATCTTTTCTTTTCTTTTTCATGTTGAACCATAGACTTATTCAATTCTGAATCATATTCCTTGATCTGTCTCCTCCTAGCCACTTGTAATAGTTTTTCATTCACCTGGGAATTGTAGACCTTGTCAGCTGTATTTCTGGGTGAGTTTTTATTACGCTTTCTCTCCAGCTATAACCTGTGGAGTCTGTTTCATTGTACTGTGCCTTGTTTCTAGTATTTCTGGGCAATTTTATTTTATGATTTCTGTTAACTATAGAATTCAAGTTTTTTTTTTCTTTCAGTAGACACTTCTTTGAACCGTATAATTTTGAATTCTCTCTCTATGCTCTGTTTTCCATGCAACTTATTTTTGATAATAGATATTGATTGTATTCCAATTGTCTTTCTCCTTTTTTTACTTTGCTCTAATATTTCTGGAAGTATCATTGGAATTTTGAGTTCCATTTTGCTTTGGTAAGGTTTCTTAGCTTCTTTCTTTAAGTCTATCTATTTTATTCCATATATGCGAGTTCAATTCTTTTCTCAGATCTTTCTACTACTTCTACTACTTCTGTGGTTCTTATGGCCATTCTATCTACTTTTCTAGAGATATAGGTGAAGATGTTATAGATTTATTCTCGGCTTGAAGTGTATCCTGGGATTCTCTTGCTCTATATTCATCTATTATTTTTCACATTAGAAGTTTTTCTTTGCTCTCTCATTTCTTCATTCCCTCCACTAATGAGCAGAGGAAGACTCTAGTTAAATTGTTACCAAGGGGATAGTCTACTAGGGAAAAGGCCCTTGGCTAATTGGCCACATCATCTACATCTGGTTTCAAACTTATTTTGCTTCATAACTACTAGCTTCCCAGAGTAAAAGTGTTGAGATTGAAGCCAGGAGTTGTAGTAGATGCTAAGGCAGTCTCTGAAGATCTGTGGTGACTGAGCATCTAGTTCTGCTAATTCCAAAATTTTTAGACTCCAGTCATTGAAGCTGCTGCTTAATGGTACTTGTTGCACTGGTTCTGGGGTGGAGGCAGGGAATTTGGGGTTAATATTTTGACAACTTTGATGGACTACAAAGGTCTTTGATAAGTATCCACCCCACCTGCATTTAGAAATAAATATTTGACTGAAGAGCCACTGCTAAGGAATGAGTGTATGGGAAGTTGGCAGAAGACAGCTGATAGATAGTGTAGTTTTTTGCTGTTGTTTTTTTTTCTTTGAGAATTACCTTATGAATATTTCTTCCTCCTCTTTAATTTTTTCCTCCTTTTACTTTAGTTGGAGCATTTCTTGATATTTTTTGAGATTATTAAAGAGACACTTGTTTTAGTTGAAATTTCACCTTTGCCATATTGCTGAAAGAATTTGATAGGGCAAACATTTCAATTCAAGTATAAGACAATTTGGATATAAATTAGCTTAAAACTTTTGAAAGTCCTATATCTAGTATATTGGACTAGAAAGAGCGCACCTTGCTCAGGTACTGAGTAATTCTGTACTATAGGGCAAATATGTGACCTCTCAGCCTGAGTTTCTCAACCGTAAAGTCAGGAAGTTCAGCTAGTTGCTCTTAAATGTCGTTTTAGACTATAGATCCTGTTTTCTGTTGTTTTATTTTTGATAGTGTTAGTAGTCTGGAAAACATTTCCTTAGCTGGAAAAGTTAAAAGAAGATTAAAAAGAAAAATCTAAAACATAAAAGCTATGGCCTACACTGAAAACCAGAGTGGATTCTTAGATTTTTTTCCTTATGTGACATTAATTTAGGAGCTATCTTGGAGTGCATATGTGTGTCTTTCTCTATATCAATATATACATACATAAATATATGTATGTCTTAATGACAAAGACTTTCAAAGTAATTCAGCTTCTGCTTACCTACTGTTAAGATGATTACAAATAAAATCATTACAAATAATGAATCATTCTAAACCTCTCTTTTAAAAGTTTCAGATACAATATCTTATTGTTATTTGCCTTTCTGGATATCAGTTTTCATGAGTGAAAATGAACTAGTGTTCTCCTTATTCAAAATAAGAACATTATCAAATCATATTTAAGAGAAGAGAGTGAATTGCTCCCAATTTTTAAAATACGTATGAATAGTATAATTATAAAATCTCTGAATCATTTTTTCTCCAGCAGAGTAACCTGTTAACTAGTACCTTTAGAGAAGATAAAATTAGTCTCTGATGCAACGTGGAATTGACAAATTTCCTAGTGACTTTTTCTTTTACCTTTAAGGTTTATAGGTTGGGGATTCTTTTGCATAGGGGTTGGGGAAGGTTGTTTTGTAGACTATCTGAAAGTCATCCAGAATTGAAAGGAATCAAGAAGAATTGATAGAAGACTAATTTTTTTGAGGAAAATGTCCAATCAAAGGAAAATAAGAGAGATATATAGTAGTACCTGATCACTTCCTTCCTTCATTCATTTGTAAACAATCTATTTTCTGTCCATTCAGGAAATTTGCAGAATAGTAAGTTAAGACTATTCTTCCTTCTATCAATCAATGACTATTGTTGAGTATTTTCTGTTTTCTATACTGTGGTAGGCGATACAGAATAAGTTCAACCTAATTTCTGCTCTCAAAAAATTACAATCCTATTGGGAAGACAAGACTAAAGCAAATAAAGCAATTAGTGAATAGGATGGTAATTAAGTACTAAATTACATGACCCAAGCTATAAAAAATGTAGGAATTCAAAGCATGGGAAGATCAGCAAGGACTGGAGAAATCAGGGAAGTTTTCATGGAGTAGGTGGGATTTGAGAATCAGAATTTGGATAGACTAAGGAGAGAAGAAGACAAAAGGTCTGGAAGAAACTAGCCTGATTGAAGAAGAGCATTCACATTAAAGAATGAGAGGAGGAGAGAGGATGGAAGACTGGCTAGAAAGTGTTGAGTCAGAGTGTGGTGGGCAATGAAGGTCAAAACAGAAAGGTCTATATATGCAGTAGGCAATAAGGAGCCATTATGTGGTTTTTGAGTAGAAGACTATCATCATAAAAGTGATATTTAAAAAATATTACCCTGGCAATGATGATATTCAAGATTGAGTTAGAGCAGAGAGGGAATAGAAACAGGGAAACGAATCAGGAGACTATTATGGTAATTCAAACATAAAATGATGAGTTCTAGAGTATGGTGACATCAGGCTTTGCATAGCAATCAGATGTGATCAATCAATAGGCATTTATTAATCATCTAGCATATGCCAGGTACTGATACAAGGAAGAAGATGAGGGCATATTCAAAGACTATCATTAAGGTTTTGAACTTGGGTGACAGAGAGGATAACTGTACTCCATTTCCTGGAAGGTAATGGAATTCTAGTTAATCTATCTCTGGTTGGCATCCTTCCTGCCTCCCACAACTTTCATCTTGTTTTAGGTTGCAGACGTGTTGTAAGTTATTAGAGGCGTATCTAATTCTTTACAAGGAAAAACAATATTTATTTTTAAAATGTTGGTTGGTTCCTTGCACCTGCTTTTTTGATTGTTGTTGACTTTGCCACTTAGTTATCTTATTGTTAAATATATAGAGAAAGATCCCTGGAGCCCATTAAACTCCACATGTGGGAATGTACTCAGTCCTTTGGAGAAAACAAAATTACTTACTTGGAATATTTGTTCTTTGACTAATAGTCTAGTTGCCTCAACTCACCTTCTCTTCCCAAAGGATATAGGCATTGAGGAGGGGTTGTCCTAAGTAGTTTAATTTATGGAAGTGAATAAAGAAACACCAGTGAGAGATCTTTACCAATTTTACTAGGAAAGGCTAAAGTGTTTACTAATAATATAGGATTTAAAAAAATTTTCATTACAAATTACATGCAATAACAAATTTCCATATGTTTTCTGAAGTTATATGATCCATATTGTCTCCCTTCTTTCTTCCCTTCCCCCTCCTGGAGCTGGCAAACAATTCAATCTGGGTTATACATGTATATCATCCAAAGCATTAATGTAGGATCTTGATGACATTTTTCTATGCTTTTTTTAACAGTTTGAAAAATTTCCATCAATATTACAAGTTTGTGCATTTTCTGATTCCTATGGGTATTTCATCCAATCCCTGCCATGCTTCTTTCTTCTGAGAAAGGCCAAAAGAAGATTTAATTTTAACAATCCTGTTGCCAGTTTGCCAAAGTAGAAGTCATATAACCTTTTCTATAACAGCATCCTTAATCCTCTTTCCAGTTGGTAATTATTTCATCCTACGCCCTACCTCAGTATGCCATTTTTATCCACGTTACATTTTTCTTATAGTTCTGTGTTTTATATATATATATATATATAGACACACACATAAATGTAATATATAATACAATAAATATCACATGTTATATATGATAATATATATAATGTTATATATTCTATGCATAGAATCTATAAGGTTATGTATTCTAATATATATAATATATGTATTCTAATATGTATTTATATATATATATACATATATATATATATATAATGGTGTGGTTTGGTGTGGTTTGACTCATTTTCACCCCCCCCACCACAGTATTCTAATAATTTATATATACATATGGTTATGTATATTCCAATATATATATAATATATAATTCTAATATACATATATTACAGGTATGATATATGATATATACATATACATAAATACACAAACTCATAGACTTTATTAGAGTGGGGACAATTTCTTGATTGATATTCATAACTCCTCTAAGTCTTAGTGCTTTACCCAGAGTTGGCACTTAACAAATCTCTGTTGAATGAATGAAGGCATGGTCTGGTCTGTAGCAAAGGATCATAATGCATTGGGAAGACTGATGGATTTGGAATATAAGGATCTGGGTTTAAATCCCAGTTCAACTACTTACTACCAATATGACCTTGGGTAAGTCTCTGAACTATGTTTTCTCATCTGTAAAATGAATATTTTTCAGTCATTTTCAGTCATGTTGTTCTTCACAATCCCATTTGGGGTTTTCTTTCTTTTTTTTTTATTTTTTCTTTTTCTTTTTTTTTTTTTTATTTTAAACCCTTAACTTCTGTGTATTGACTTATAGGTGGAAGAGTGGTAAGGGTAGGCAATGGGGGTCAAGTGACTTGCCCAGGGTCACACAGCTGGGAAGTGTCTGAGGCTGGATTTGAACCTAGGACCTCCCGTCTCTAGGCCTGGCTCTCAATCCACTGAGCTACCCAGCTGCCCTTCTTTTTTTTTTTTAATGTTTTAATCTTTATTTTATTTTAATAACAAATTTCCACATAAGTTTTCCAAAATTATATGATTTATGTTGTCTCCTTTTTTCCCTCCCCTCTCCTGGAGTTGACAAGCAATTCAATCTGAATTATACATATATTGTCATGCAAAAACATATTTCTATATTATTCATTTTTGTAAGTGAATAATCTTATAAAACCAAAATCCATTTGGCGTTTTCTTGGCCAAGAAACTGGAGTGATTTGCAATTTCCTTCTTCAGTTCATTTTGTAGATGAGATGAGAAACTGAGGCAAACAAGCTTAAGTGACTTGCCCAGAGACACACAGCTAATAAGTGTCTAAGGCCAGATTTGAACTCAGGAAGATGAGCCTTCCTACTTCCAGACCCAGCCCTCTATCCACGGCAACAGATTCTTTCTCTTGTCAGAGTTATACAATATTTTGAGGATGAGTGTTTTTAAAGCACATACACACACATAAATTATTCTTTTTATGGAATGCTTGGGATTCTCCATTACAAAGATCTCAAGTGAGAATATTTCTCTCCATTGGACATGGTCCCCTCTGAGTTAATAAAACCATTAAAATCATCTTGACAGCTATTTAAATTATCTAGTAACTCTACCAGCAGCTTGTTTTGCTTCCTACAGGGTCCAGCTTGCCGTGAAAAAAGTTGTGCGCTGCCCTTCTCCCTATATTTAGCTGCCTTGGATGGTTACTTCTACCTGCTGTTTGGGACTCTGGCTGGGAGCCACAGTGGTTTGCCCAAGGACAGGGTGTGGTGGCTGTTTTTTTAGGCAGTCTTCTGTGTCAGTCAGCCTTTCTCATAGGGGTAGCATTTTTTTGGGGGGGTGGAACAAAACAAAACAACTCAGCTTCATGGCTCTAGGGAATGCTGGTTTGAGCACTTGGTGTGGTTTGGTGTGGTTGGACTCATTCCCCCCCTAACCCTTCCCCCCCCCCAGCACCATGGTTTCTTGCTGAGCCTGTCTTTTGGCCTGGAATTGAGTTCTATGAAAGGTTGTCTGTTTTCTGTCTGAACCTGTGGCAAAGCGGCTTGTGAAGCTCCTCCTTTTAAATACCGGTGGAGAATCCGAGGTCGCAAAGGGTAGTTGACTAGCACCTATTGCTGCCTTGGCTGTAATCACAGCATCTGGGGCCTGGAAGGCATCTGCAGAGGTCAGCTGGTTCTCCTTCCCTTCCTCCCCACTTCAGGCAGGAACACAGAAGCCGTCTCAGAAACAGGATTCTCTTTCTAATTTTCCAGTCTCCCTAAGAGGGAGATTTCATAACTTCTACCAGTTAACCGGTTCTAATGTTTAAGAACCCAAGTTGTGTCTAAATTATTGAAATAGTTCATAATATGGTTGATCCAACTATTTTGGCTGACTTGGGTCAGGACTCAGTTAATTGAAATAATTAAGTAAATAGCAGTCTATATAGAAGAAAATATTGGTTCAGTTGTGTTAGAGTTCATTCTATGTAAATCTAGACTCACTAATTTAATTTAAACTAATTTAAATTTCTTTTCATATAATTTTAGCTCACTTCTTAAGATTCCTAAGGAAGAAATAAGGGGAAAGGCTGCGAGATGGCTTAGTGGATGCAGTGTCAGGCCTACAATTGGGACTTCCTGGGTTCAAATTTGGCCTCAGACTCTTCTTAGCTGTATGACCCTGGGCAAGTCATTTAATAAAAGTTGCCTAGCCCTTACAGATCTTCTGACTTAGAAGCAATACTATCAATTCTAAAAGAGAAGGAAATTAGTAAGGTGCCTTCACACGTGCCATTGTATATTGATACCAATTATCCTCCTCCTAGCTTCCATGGGCCCCTGCCCAGGGCCATCACTAGTGATGAGCTATCACAAGACTCCTCTTGCTTGCTTCCCAGATTCTGTTACACTCTATCCAAGCTGTCTCCAATATTAGGCCCCGCCTTCCCTCCATTTTCTTCTTCTTTCTTTCCCTTTCTTCCTTCTTTTCCTCCCTTCCTCCTATCCCTTCCCTTTTTCCTTCCCTCTCTTCCTTCTTTGCTTTTCTCCCTTCATTCTCTCTTCCTTCCCCCTTCTTTTCCTCTCTCCCTCTTGTCTCTTCCTTTTTTCCTTCCCTCACTTCCTTCTTTGCTTTTTCTCCTTCATTCTCTCCTCCTTTCTTCCCTTTCTCCCTTCCTTATTTTCCTCTCTCCCTCCTATCCTTCCCCTTTTTCCTTTCCTCTCTTCCTTCTTTGCTTTCTCCCCTTCATTCTCTCTTCCTTCCCCTTCTTTTCCTCTCTCTCTCTCTCATCCCTTTTCCTTCCCTCTCTTCCTTTGTTCCTTCCCCCCTTCATTCTCTCTTGTCCTTCCTTCCCTTTCTTCCTTCCTTCTTTTCCTCTCTCCCTCCTATACCTCCCCTTTTTCCTTCCATCTCTTCCTTCTTAGCTTTTCCCCCTTCCTTCTCTCTCTTCCTTCCTTTCTCCCTCCTATATATGTATGTAAGTATGTATTGCAAGGAACCCCATTCATAAGTTTTCCCAGCAAAGGTGAGGTGAAAAAAGGGAAGAAACTAGATTTACTAAAAGGCAAAATTTTTTAAACTATACTCATAAATCACTCATCTTTAGAGGTAAATGTAATCATGTTGGAGAACATAGAGTTTTTATTACATCCAATGACTTCCAAGAATTCCTTTAGAGAAAACCAGACCTGATTATAATCTTTGAAGTGAGAGACTGAAGAAAGGCAGACAAATAATAAATTTTGAGCATTTTGAAAGGAATAATTGAGGGTTAAGTAGTTATATACTCAAAGGGGAAGAAGTCCCTTCAGAATTCTATCATTTTTCAGGTTAACGAGGGGAAAACTAGAGAAGAGTTTTGGATTTAGGTGTTATCTTTGCCAGTTTTCTGGGTAATAGGTTAAACTTCTGAGCTATTTTGATTTGCATTTCTTTTTAGTTATTAGTATAACTTTAGAGAATTCTTTCATATGATTGTTAATGGTTTGCAATTGTTTTTTGAAAATTGTATGTTTTTGACCATTTTATTATACAATCATTGTTGATATTAAATATTCCTCTACATTTTCTAGAAACCAAATATCACTAGGAAAAAACCCTTATCTGAGATATTTGATTCAAAGGATTTTTTCCTATTCAGTCACTTCCCTTTTAATCATACATGAATTAATTTTGTTCATGCAAAAGTTTTTCAATGTTATGTAATCAACATGTTCTATTTTATTTTTTTCTAATTGATTCTATTCCTTGTTTTACTAAGAATTCATCTACTTTCCATAGCTATGAAAGGTATATAGTCTACTTGTCTAATTTTTTATGGGATAATCTTCAATATTTAAGTCAAATATCCATTTTGAATTTATTGTGGAATATAGACTACAATGTTACTTTAATTTTTTCTAGGATGCTTTCTGGTTCTCTCAGTAGTTTTATCAATAGAAACTTCCTCTTCAAGATGTTAAACCTGGGGAGTGCCTTTGAAATGTTGAATATAACTTCTATGGAAGAGTTTTAGAAAAATACCAGTAACGATCATATAGGCTGAGTAGAGCTGAAAGAGGTGTAAGGCATATAAGTAAAGGGAGAATCTTGTGGAAATGTCTATAATCTTGAAGATAATTAAACTGTATTTCTTGACTTAACATATTCCTTAAGGTCTGAATTGGAGGAATAAACAAGACAACCAATGGGAGACAGAAACTGTTTGATATAAGTGATCATTTTTAAAGTGCTTTCCTGAAACTAAAGAAATATCAAGTCTTTCAAAATATGAGAAGTAAAAGCTAAATATTTTATCCTACAATTTTAAGAGCTTTCTATTTTTAGAATAAAGATACTATATCATTTAATTCTAAATACTTTAAAACTCATGTAGTTATCAAGACACTTCTATTTATCTGGTGACCCTTTTGAATTATAAATACAATGCCTAAGAATGGGCCAGTTGATGTTTTTAATGCTATGCCAAATATTATAGTTTTGCAGGGATTATTTTGTGTCTATTTGAGAGTCAGAACAGAGAATAGAATAGATGCCTCTGAAGGATTATGGTGTCACAAAGGAATAAAGGTGTATCTCCAAAGCCTCTCCTCTACCTAGCTTTCCTACCATTGTCAAGGGTTCCCCTATCCTCCCAGTAACCCAGGCTAGAAACCTAGGTGTCCTTCTTGGTTCCTCACTCTCTCTTACTCCCCAAATCCAATAATTTCTTTTATTGTTTGATTTTTTAAAACTTTTGAAATCCTTCCAAGAGTTATTTTGGGGACTACCACCTTTTCTCACTTTCCTTTGGGGCTTCACATATTTTCTTTTTGCTACTGTTGTCTTCTTCTTGAGTTTATATTTTTATCTTCACTACACTAAAGTAACTTTCTATGATTAGGCTTTTTCTTTGTCTCTTGCTCATTTTTCTAATTATTATTCCCAGAGGTTCTGCTCTGCTTCTGGGAGAGAGGGAGCACTTGTTCCAAGCAAGCTGTGTAGCCTTCTTCAGTGTGTGGGTGCCTCGGTGAGCACTTTGAGGGGATGGCCTGCTGGCTTCTGATGGGGAGCCTTGCAGCTGTTTTGTCCACCTGGAGTTCACTCCCACTGTGGTTGGGTTTTCCTATTGTCTCCTGTGCAGGGTTATTCCTCCACTCTGTAGTCTGGTGTCATCAGGCTATTTAATGGGTGCTTTGGACTATTTCCCACTGGGCCCTTGTCTGATCTCAAGTCACTTGGAGGCCATAGGTCTGGTGTTGGGCTATTCCTCTTCTGCTATTTCCTTTCCTCAGGCAGTTTGGCAGTGGCAGGGCTGGTTCTAGTTCTTCTGATTCCCCCTATACCACACTGTCTGGGCTCCTCTCCCTTCTCTCCTCCAGTGAAGTGTATTCCTCCTGCTTGTCTGGGCTCCTCTCCCTTCTCTCCTCCAGTGAAGTGTATTCCTCCTGCTTTTCTTTGTTTTGAGGCACTTGGTTTTCTATTTTGGTGTGATTGGAGAATTTGTGGGAACTGAGTGTATCTCCTACTCCACCATCTTAGCTACCAGCTTTTTCCATACCCAATCTATTGTATCCAGTCCAAAAGCTTATTGATACTCCTAAGCACATAATAGGTGCTTAATAAATATTTAAATAAACAATAATTAATAAATTAAAAATAAATAAACAAAAATAAATTTAACTAACAATAATTTAAATAGATAAATTGAATAAATAAGCACATAATAGGTGCTTATTAAGTAAATATTTATTGGTCAACAGGAGACTTATCATTGGGAAATCTCATCATGCTTCAAAATTGAATCTGTGAGCCATTAGGTGGCTCAGTGGATAGAGCCAGGTTTAGAGAGGAGTTCCTAAGTTCAAATTTGATCCCAGACCTGTCCTAGTTATGTGACTGGCCCAAGCTTCACAACTTCCATTGCCTAGCCCTTATTGCTCTTCTGTCTTGGATCCCCACTCCAATCCATCTTCAACTCAGCTGTCAAAGTGATCTTCCTAAAGCTCAGATTTGACCATGCCATTCCCATGTTCAATAAACTTCAGTGGTTCCCTATTATTTCTAGAATAAAATCTTTTGGCCTTCAAAGCCCTTTAGAGCTTGCAAGTGGATGGGGCAGGCAGAGCATTCCAGTCTTCTCACACCTTATCATCATCCCTGCCCATACTGGCTTAACTGCTGTTCTTGAACAAGACACTCCATCTTTAGACTGCAGGCATTTTCACTGGCTATAATCCCATACCTGGAATTTTTTCCCTCTTCATGTTCATCTCCATCTCTTGGTTTCTTTGGCTCCCTTCAAATCCTTGCTAAAATCTCATCTTTTACAGAAAATCTTTCCCTATCCCTCTTAATTCTGGGGGCCTTTTCTCCATAAATTATTTCTTATTTATCTCATATGGGGCTTCTTTGTACACAGTTACTTAAATATTGTCTCTCCCAGAGGATTCTGAGCTCTTTGAGAGAGAAACTGCCTTTTATCTTTGTATCACTAGTGCTTAGCATAATACTTGACACATAATAGGTGCTTAATAAATATTAATTGGTCAACAGAAGACTGGAAATCTCATCATATTTCAAGATAGAATCTAGGGGCAGCTAGGTGGCTCAGTGGACAGAGAGCCAAGTTTAGAGAGGAGAGGTCCTGGGTTCAGATCTGCCCTCAGACATGTCCTAGTTGTATGACCCTGGGCAAGTCTTATAACCTTCATCACCTAGTCTTTATTACTTTTCTGTTTTGGAACCAATACTTAGTAGTGATTCTAAGACAGAGGGTGAGAGTTTATTTTTTCTTTAAAGATTGAATCTGCCTGGTACTGATATCTTATCAGTACCCCTTCCCTCTCTGATTAGACTTTAGAACAGAAGGTATAGGCCCTCTTCTTTTTTTTTAAATTAAGTTTAATTAATTAATTAAGAATATTTTTCCATGGTTACATGATTCATATTCTTTCCCTCCCCTGCTCCCACCTGCCTTCTGTAGCCACTGGATATTACATGTGTCATTGATCAAGATCTATTTCCATATTATTAATATTTGTACTAGAGGGATCATTTAGAGTCTACATCCCTAATCACATCCCCATCAACACATGTGATCAAGCAGTTGTTTTTCTTCTGTATTTCTACTCCCACAGTTCTTTCTCTGGATGTAGATAGTGTTTTTTCTCATAAATCCCTCAGAATTGTCCTGGGTCATTGCATTGATGTTAGTAGAGAAGTCCATTACATTTTCATTGTGCCTCAGTGTATCCATCTCTGTATGTGGTTCTTCTAGTTCTGCTCTTTTCACTCTGCATCAATTCCTGGAGGTCATTCCAGTTCACATAGAATTCCTTCAGTTCATTATTCCTTTTAGAACAGTAGTATTCCATCACCAACAGATACAACAATTTCTTCAGCCATTCTCCAATTGAAGGGCATACCCTCATTTTCCAGTTTTTTGTCACCACAGAGTGCGTCTATAAATATTTTTGTACAAATCTTTTTCCTTATTATCTCTTTGGGGTATAAAAACAACAGTGATATGGCTGGATCGAAGGACAGGTGGTCTTTTAAAGCCCTTTGGGCATAGTTCCAAATTGTGCTACAGAATGGTTGGATCAATTCACAACTTCATCAGCAGTGCATTAGTGTCCCAATTTTGCCATATCCCCTCCAACATTTATTACTTTCCTTTGCTGTCATATTGACCAATCTGCTAGGTTTGAAGTAGTACCTCAGAGTTGTTTTGATTTGCATTTCTCTAATTATTAGAGATTTAGAACACTTTCTCATGTGCTTATAGTTTTGATTTCATTATCTGAAAATTGCCTATTCGTGTCCCTTGCCCATTTATCAATTGGGGAATAGCTTCATTTTTTTGTACAATTGGTTTAGTTCCTTATAAATTTGAGAAATTAGACCTTTGCCAGAGGTTCTTGTTATAAAGATTTTCCCCCAATTTGTTGTTTCCATTCTAATTTTGGTTGCATTGGTTTTGTTTGTACAAAACCCTTTTAATTTAATGTAATCAAAACTATTCATTTTACATTTTGTAATATTCTCTATCTCTTGCTTGGTCTTAAAATCTTTCCTTTTCCATAGATCTGACAGGTATACTATTCTATGTTCCTCTAATTTACTTATAGTTTCCTTCTTTATATTTAAGTCATTCATCCATTCTGAATTTATCTTGGTTTGGATGTGAGATGTTGATCTAACCCTAATCTCTCCCATTCTGTTTTCCAATTTTCCTAGCAGTTTTTGTCAAATAGTGGGTTTTTGTCCCCAAAGCTGGGATCTTTGGGTTTATTATATATTATCTTGTTGAGGTTATTTACCCAAATCTATTCTATTGATCCTCCCTTCTGTCTCTTAGCCAGTATCATATTGTTTTGAAGACCACTGCTTTATAGTACAGTTTAAGATTAGTACTGCTAGGCCCCACGCTTCACATTTTTTTTTCATTATTTCCCTTGATATTGATTTTTTGTTCTCCCAAATGAACTTTGTTGTCATTTTTTCTAATTCAGTAAAGAAGTTTCTTGGTAGTTTGATACATATGGCATTGAATAAGTGAATTAATTTGGGTAGGATTGTCATTTTTATTTTGTTAGCTTGTCCTACTCATGAGCAATTAATGTTTTTCCAATTGTTTAGATCTAGTTTTAGTTGTGCGGAAAGTGTTTTATAACTGTGTTCATATAATTCCTGTGTTTGTTTTGGCAAATATATTCCTAAATATTTTATATTCTTTAGGGCAGTGATGGACAAACTACTGCCTGTGGGCCAGATGCAGCTCCCTAAAATGTTCTATCCAGGACATTATTCCTAATCTGACAAATACAATGAGTAGGATACAATACAAAGAAACTTCCTTTGTCCCCCTCTTTAAAAAGTTTGCCCATCACTGATTTAGGGTGATTTTAAATGGCATTTCTCTTTCTATTTCTTGCTGCTGAGTTGTGTTGGAAATATATAGAAATACTGTTGATTTATGTGGTTTATTTTATATCCTGAAACTTTGCTAAAGTTGTTGATTATTTCCACTAGATTTTTAGTTGACTCTTTAGGATTCTTTAAGTAGACCATCATATCATCTGCAAAGAGTGATAAGTTCATCTCCTCATTGCCTATTTTAATACTTTCAATTTCTTTTCTTCTCTGATTGCTACTGCTAGTGTTTCTAGTGTTATGTTAAACAATAGAGATGATAATGGGCATCCATGTTTCACTCCTGATCTTACTGGGAAGACTTCTAATTTATGCCCAATGCAGATGATGATTGCTGATGGTTTCAGATATATACTGTTTATTATTTTTAGAAAAGGCCCTTCTATTCCTATTCTTTCTGGTGTTTTCAATAGGAATGAGTGTTGTTTTTTGTCAAAGGCTATTTCTGCATCTACTGAGATAATCATTTGATTATTTCTGTTGGTTTGGTTGTTGATAGGGTCAATTATGTGGATGGTTTTCCTAATATTAATCCATCATTGCATTCCTGGTATAAATCCCACTTGATCATAGTGAATAATCCTCATGATCACTTGCTGGAGTCTTTTTGCTAGTATTCTATTCAAGATTTTTACATCCATGTTCACTAAGGATATTGGTCTCTAGTTTTTTTTTCTCTGTTTTTGGTCTGCCTAGCTTTGGAATCAGTACCATATTTGTGTCAAAAAAGGAATTTGGTAAAACTCCTTCTTTGCTTATTATGTCAAATAGTTTGTATAATATTGGGATCAGTTGTTCTTTAAATGTTTGATAGAATTCACTTTTGAATCCATCTGTGCCTGGTGATTTTTTCTTAGGGAGTTCTTAGATGGTTTGTTCACTTTCTTTTTTCTGATATGGGATTATTTAGGTATTCTATTTCTTCTTCTGCTAATATAGGTAATTTCTATTTTTTAAATATTCATCCATATCCCCTAGATTGCCTATTTATTGCCATGTAATTAGGCAAAATAGTTCTTAATATTTACCTTAATTTCCTCTTCATTAGAGGTGAGTTCTCCTTTTTCATCTTTGATGCTGTTAATTTGATTTTCTTCTTTCCTTTTTTTATTAGATTAACCAGTACTTTATCTATTTTATTTGTTTTTTCAAATTACCAGCTTCTAGTCTTATTTATTAATTCAATAGTTTTTTTACTTTCAATTTTAATTTCTCCTTTGATTTTTAGGATCTCCAATTTAGTTCTTATCTGGGGATTTTTAATTTGTTCTTGTTCTAGTTTTTTAATTTGCTTGCCCAATTCATTGACTTCTTCTCTCTCTGATTTGTTGATATATGCACTTAGGGATATAAATTTTCCCCTGATTATTGCTTTGGCTGCATCCATAGATTTTGATATGATGTCTCCTAATTGTCTTCTCTTCAATGAAATTGTTAATTGTTGCTATTATTTGTTCTTTAACCAACAAATTTTGGAGAATCATATTCTTTCATTTCTAATTAATTTTTTATTTGCCTCTCCATGTACCCTTACTAATTACAATTTTTATTGCATTATGATCTTTATTATTTCTGATTTTTTGCATTTGTTTGCAATGTTTTTATGCCATAGTACATGGTCAATCATTGTGAATATACCATGTGCTACTGAAAAGAAGGTGTGTTCCTTTTTGTCCCTATTTATTTTTCTCCATATATATTATTAACTCGATTTTTTCCTAAGAGTTCATTCATATCTCTTACCTCTTTCTTATTTATTTTTTTGTTTGATTTATCTAGATGTGATAGAGGAAAGTTCAGGTTCTGTTCTAGTATAGTTTTACTATCTATTTCCTCCTTAAGCTCCAATATTTTTTCCTTTAAAAATCTGGATGCTATACCATTTGGTGCATACATGTTGAGTACTGCTATTTCCTAATTTTCCTAATACTGCCTTTTACCTGGATATAATTACCTTCCTAATCATATATATTTTTACTTTGGCTTTATCAGATATCATGAATGCAATCCCTGCCTTCTTTTTCTTAGTTGATGCCCAATAAATTTTGCTCCAGCCTCTTACCTTTACCCTATGTGTGTCTACCTGTCTCATGTGTGTTTCTTGTAGACAACTTATGGTAGGATTTTGCTTTATCATCCATTCTGCTATCCCCTTCTGTTTTATGGGTGAGTTCATCACATTCACATTCAGATTTATGATTGCCACTTATGTATGTCCCATCATTTTGATTTCCTCTTTTAATCCTGCCCTTTCTTCTTTCACTATTTCCTTCTACACCACTATTATACTTTTAATCAGTCCCCGTATACCCAACCCTTATTTTACTATCCTTCCTACCCCCTCTCTTCTTATTCCCCTCTTATTTTTCTTTAAGGTCTATTAAATCCCCTCATCCCTCCTTTTCCCTCCCTTTTGATACTCCCTGCCCCTCTCCCCCTCTTGCTTTTCCTCTCTCAAATTCCCTGTAGGGTAAGAAAGAATTTTATATCCCAATGAATCTAGCTGCTCTTCCCTCTCAGAATTGATTCCACTGAGAGTAAGGTTTTAGTATTTCCTATTACCACTCTCTCCTTCTCCTTCTTATAATAGTATTCTTCCCCTTCCCCTCCCATGCACCTCTTTATGTGGTATAAATTATCCTATTTTTCTTTTCCCTTCAAGTTTCTCTTGGTGTCATTTTCTATTCCCACTCACCCTTTTAAAAAAATATATCATCTTAAACCACTTAGTACCCCAACCTCTGCCTTTTGTTATGATTAAAAATGATAAAGACTGATATAAATATAGAAATTAGTAGTTTAATTAAAGCCATGGCCATGATGGTAAAATATATATAAGACCGTGCCTATCTTTTATATTTACCTCCAGAGCCCATTTTCTAGCCAGCCCTGAGGAAGGTCAAGAGCCTCCTCTAGGCCCTCCCCCTGAATTTAAACTCCCCCTGAGTGGAGACCTTCGGCGTTCTCAGGCCCCCAGACCCATTGGAATCATGGGTAATATAGTCTCAAAGCTCCCACATGTCCACAAACACTAGTTTTAAATGGCATCTCCCCAATTCCAAATATACACTTTGAATAATTCTTCTGTCTACTAGGATAATGAAACCAGTTTTTGAGAGTTACAAATATCATTTTTTCCTCATAGGAATATAAACAATTTCACCTAACTGAAGCCCTTAAAAAAGAATTTTTCTCCCTCTTTCTTGTTTACCTTTTCATGTTTCTCTTGAATTTTGGATTTGAACATCAAATTTTCCATTTAGTTCTGGCATTTTCTTTAGGAATAATTGGACATCCTCTATTTTGTTAAATGCCCATACTTTCCCCTAGAACTATATAGTCAGTTTTGATGGGTAAGTGATCCTTGGTTGTAGACCCAATTCTCTTGCCCTTTTGAATATCATATTCCAAGCCTTGCGATCCTTTAGTGTTGAGGCTTCCAGATCCTGTTTCATCCTGATTGGTGCTCCTTGATATCTGAATTGTCTCTTTATGGCTTATTGCAATATTTTATCCTTAGTCTGGAATTTGGCAATTACATTCCTTGGAGTTGTCTTTTGAGGATTTAATGTAGTGGGTAATCTATGGACTCTTTTAATGTCTATTTTGCCCTCTTGTTCAAGAATATCAGAGTGGTTTTTTTGGATACTTTCTTGTATTATGACGTCAAAGCCTCTGTTTTTTCTAGGTTTTCAAGTTGTCTCTCCTAGATCTGTTCTCTAGGTCTCTCATCTTCTCAATGAGATATTTTATGCTTCCTTCTATTTTTTCATTCATTTTACTTTGTTTTATCAATTCTTTCTGTCTTGTGAGATCATTAGCTGCTACTTGCCCAATTCTAGTCTTTAAAGACTGGTTTTCAGCTATGATCTTTAGATTTTCCTTTTCAGTTTGGTCTATACTGCTTTTCATGGCTTCCAGCAGGTCAATTCTAGTCTCTAGTTTATTTATTACTTCATGTGATTTCTCTGTTTCTTTTTCCAAGTGGGAGATTCCATCTTTTAAACTGTTATTTTCTTTTTTGAACTATTTTCCACTTTTCTTACCAAGTTACTTCTATCTTTGTTACTTGATTATTGAATTCCTTTTTAAGTTCTTTGAGAACTTGTGACCAATTTCCATTTTTTTTGAAAGTTTGGATGTGTTTACTTGTTTGTCAATCTCTGCTGTCACCTCTATAGTCTATGTTTTTCTCCATAGAAGTTATCCAGGGTCAGAGGCTTTTTCTTATTTTTTTCCAGTAGTTGTAGTTTATAGTTCTTGGGTATTGGTAACCATTGCTGTGTTAGTTTTTTATTCCCTTCCCAGCCAGAAATCTGAGTGAGGAGGGCAGGCAGAGCTACAGAGTGGTTTTTTTCCCTGAGGCTATTTTTCCAGGCTCCGCTGTGTCTGCTGTGGGCAGCCCCTCTTTGCCCTATCTCTGTGCCCAACCTCTGAATTCCTCAGCCTTGGGTTCCAAGTCTCGCTGCTCTCAGGGGTAAGTCTGTGGTGCCCTCAACTGGCCCTCCCCTGCATAACCTAGAGATTGCCTTGCCCTTGCTCTGACTCCAGCCCCATAGGTGGAGCGGGGGAGGGGTGATCAACTTGTGCTTTGGTAGCTGTAATTTTACCCCCTTACAGCGTGGAAATGCCCAAACCCTGACTACCTTCAAGGCTGCGCCCTACAGTGGAGCCCCTTCACTCATCTGATTTTGATTTTTATCCTTTTGAGGTGCTTTATATCAGTCAGTTGTGAGGAGCCTTGTTTCTACTCTGTGGCCATCTTAGTCTGGAAGTTGGTAGATCCTCTTCTTAAAGAGAAGTTTCAATATGTTTTTCTCTCCATTTCCTACTGATTACATTACTTTTAGATTTCTCTAGAACTCTTCAACATGCCCCCAGGTTGGCTACATCTCCCCTTCCACCATTTTCAGCTCCCTTTTGTGTGTTGTCTTCTCCTGTTAGGTTGTATAGGAATGATTTTTACTTGTATTTATATTCCCCACACTTAGCACAGTGCCTGGTGCATAATAGGCATTTAATAAATGTTTATTGGCAGACAATAGAAGAAATGGCAGGTTATAAAAAATAAAACTTTACTTCACAGTTTTGATTCAGGCCAGGCATGGCTATAGATCAATGATTCCCAAAGTAGGCACTACAGCCCCCTGGTGGGTGCTGCAGCAATCCAGGAGGGCAGTGATGGCCAGAGGTGCATTTATCTTTCCTATTAATTGCTATTAAAATTTTAAAAAAATTAATTTCCAGGGGGCTAAGTAATATTTTTTTCTGGAAAGGGGGCGGTAGGCCAAAAAAGTTTGGGAACCATTGCTATAGATCATCAAAATCAGGTTTAGATGAGTCCTTAAATATCAGAGCCTAAGTTTCTGTTCTCAAATTATAGTTTTGTTCCTCCAGCACTACTAATACCTGTTGCCCAGCAGGAGTCACTGTGGCTAGCTCTCCCTCTTCTCTCTCTCTCCCTCTCTCTGTCTCTGTCTCTGTCTCTGTCTCTGTCTCTGTCTCTGTCTCCCTCTCTCTGTCTCTGTCTCTCTTTCCCTCTCTCTGTCTCTGTTTGTATCTCTGTGTCTCTGTTCCTTTCTCTCTCTCTCTCTCTCTCTCTCTTTCTCTCTCTCTCTCTCTCTCTCTCTCTCTCTCTCTCTCTCTCTCTCTCCTCTTTGCCTATCTTTTCCCTCCTTCCCCTCTTCAACCTCTCTTTCTCTCTCTCTGTCTCTCTCAAAATCCTTACCTTCTGTCTTAGAATCAGTACTATGATTCCAAGGCAGAAGAGTGGTAAGGGCTAGGAAATGGGGGTCACACAAGCTAGAAGCATTTGAGATCATATTTGAACCCAGGACTTCCCATCTCTAGGCCTTTCAATCTACTGAGCAATCCAGCTGCCCCTCTCCTTCTCTTTAGTGGAAGGAGAAAAACACAGAGGCTTTTCTCTGGTCAGAAATAATAAATTAGCTCTAAGAGTGTGCTGTAGGAACCCCTGTGGGTCTTGTGACACTTTCAGGAAGCAGTTTGTATTTAGCTCAATCCAATATAGACAGGTTTCTCTTCTCTGTCAGTTTCAATAACAAAAACACAAACTCAGTATGCTGTTAAAATTAACTTGTCTATGTTCAACAAAGCATCATTGAAAAAATAAGCAGTAGATGATAAGTTAAAAAGGGTTTAAATGGCTCAGAAACCCTCTGTGTTTAACTTTCATGCTTCTTTCTAGAACACTTAAACAGAAGGGAGAAGAGGAAAGTGGAGTAGATTCACCATTGCTCCTGGTTGTTTCTCTGTGAGATTCTCTTTAAAAATCCACTACACAAGCAAGGAAAAGAGAAAAGGTCCCAGCTGTTGGGAGGTTTCTAAGTCTCCAGAGAGTATCCTCCATTTGACACTGCCTGGCTATTCTAATGCTATTGCTATTCACCTGTTCTCTCTACAGTTCTCTTCCTATCCCTCTCCAGCAAGATTTTTTTCAAATTTCTGCTATTCTGAGAACTCTGTCTCACAGTCTTCTTCTATTAAGAGTATTACATACATACATACATA
>NC_058130.1:311457561-311466107 GCF_016433145.1 Gracilinanus agilis | reverse complement strand
ATATATATATATATATATATATATATATATATATATAGAGAGAGAGAGAGAGAGAGAGAGAGAGGGGGGGGGGGGCTTTAGGGGGCAGCTGGGTGGCTCAGTGGATTGAGAGCCAGGCCTAGAGAAAGGAGATACTGGGTTCAAATCTTACCTTAGGCACTTCTGAGCTGAGTGACCCTGGGCAAGTCACTTAACCCCCATTGCCTAGCACTTTCTGCCTTTCTGCCTTGGAACCAATACATAATACTCACTCTAAAATTGAAGATAAAGTTTTTTTAAAAGTATCCTTGGAAGAAATACAATTCCCAGGGTCTTAAATGTCCCTTGAGGCAGTCAGTCCAGACTTATTACTAATATTTTGAAAATAGATGTGATTGGGTAGAAGGCTGATTGTTTGGGTTTTACTAAATTTGGGGGTTGCTACTGAGCACTAAATATTACTCCTTTCCATCACTTCTTAAAATACATCCTTGTGTATTTTGACATTTGCAGTAGTCCTAAATTTTTTTGTCTTTTGTGAGGATCTAGGAAGCAACAGGTGGAACTGCAGCCACTCAAGCCTCCTGTGGGTTCTTCTTAGGCCAGTGGCAGTTAACTCTCCACAAGAGACTGATCAAGCTGTCCTTACTGGGGAAGGGCTGGTCAATGGCTTCACTGAGAGCATTTGATCTAATTCTCTCTCAACTTGATAATTTGGTTGAGAGGAGGAGTTCTTCAACTAGAAGAGATGTTGCAGGCTGTCAGGTAAGATCAAGAACCTTACTCAGTTGAGTATAGCAACAAGGATTTGTGTTAAAAAACAACAGGGCCCCTACTATTGAAGGTCACTTCTAACTGCCAGCACTTGATGTAATGAAGGATTCTATCAGGGTGAGTAATGATGTTATGGCATACCCCAATTGTAGAATCAGAGGCTATTTGAATTGTAGAGTAACTTCTTTAATTACTAAAGGAAGGTAGATTGGGAAAAGGAATGAAGATGAGGAAAATGGGAAGAGGTGGTCTCAGTTGTCCTCACCCTGACAGGGCAAGGCCTCTTCACAGATCTCCCTCTCTCTATCCTATAGCTTAAATAACTAACTAACTAACTAAATAAATAAATAAATGGGCAAGCTTTGACAGGCTATTGACAGATGTTGCTTGCAGATCTTCAGGGATGATGTTTAATCTCAGTTACTGCTAGTTGGATTTTATAGCAGCAGCAGGAAGCAGGTCAATGTGGGGACAGACTGGAACAGTTGGTATTTGAATAGCAGGGAAAGGCTTATGGAGCTTCTGGTATAGGGAGTAGCTAAGGTTCAAGGAGTGGCTTGCTCAGACCACCCATCACCCTAGATCCCAAAACCCAGAATGAGCTTCCTCTGCCTGGGGATCTCCCCCTTAAACAGTCCAGTTCTAACTGCCCCTAACTGCCCTGTGCTTCTTGGGGTTCTAAAAAGTCTGAACCCCCTTTTGCCTTCTAGTTTATACTTTGCTACTGGACTTTATTGACTTGGGGAAAGAGTGAAGCTGACAACTTTGTTCAGTTCTGCTTCTCTTAAAAATCCTATTCACAGACAATCAAAACATCCCCCATGATATCAATGGTCCTCTTCAAAAATAAAAAGCAAAGAACAACAAAATATACCCACTAAAATACAATTAAGGTCGTCAGGTAGCTTGCATAAAATAGTTATATGCAATCCCAATTCTCAGACAGAATAGGAATGTATCCCACCGAGAAGTTGTTACAATTCCTTATTTTTTGGAGAAAAACAAAGTTTAGAAACTTTGATTTTTAAGACATTTAAATAATTCTTTATTATTTGGAAGCAAAGCAAAGAAAGCAAAGAAAAATGGGAATGTATAGATTCCTTAAAGAGAGACAAACTAATGGAAGTTGAGAATTCAAGGTAAGTTTTCATGGTCTATCTCCCACACCAGGAGTCAATTTCTTCTTTACATTTGCCTCTCAGAATTACCAGGTTTCTTCATGGAATTGTGTGAGTATTTAATTTTATAATATTTATACTTTTTCTTGGGTATGAATTAATTTTCTCAGTAACCTATTGACTCAAATTATTGCAGCTGACTCTAGAATGCTATGGAAATGAAACTTTTACTTTTAGACAGTAAAAATTAAATTAAAGTTGATATTTTAAATTCAACATGTCCAAAACTGAATCCATTTATCTTTCTCCCAAACTATCTCCCCTTCCAAACCTCCTTATTATGACTGTAACATTTTCCAAGTCAACGAGGCTCACAACCAAAGAATTAATCTTTTATCCCTCATATCCAATCTATTGCCAAGGCCTGTTCACTTCATCTTTGCAGCTTCTTTCAAATAATGCCTTAATAAATGCTTATTAGCAGACTATTGGAGATTTAGTAACTCCTAATTGATCCCTTGGTTCCTATGACTGGGATGTATTAAAGATGATTAGCCATAGAATCAGGATATTAGTTAAAATATATAGTTGTAGTATCCTAATTTTTAGAAATCAATGAAATTTCTAATTCCATATATTTATTTATCTGTCTATCTTTGGACTGAGACTGTAATTTCATGAGATATAGGTAGCTCCTGATGAGAATATTCCTTTTTCCAGTAAAACAACTGCTCTAAATAATTTTTAGAGCCTAGAGAACTTAAGTGATTAAGTAATTTGCTCAGAGTCTCAGGCCAGTGTGTATTAGAAATGGAACATAGAACCCAGATTAGATCATATGTATGCAGCAGATATGATTGGCTAATCAGTGAACCTTACTCAGTTGAGTATAGCAATCTACTTCTTAAAATTTCCTAGATATGAGAGGTAAACGACAAGGACAATAAATTGCAAATCTTTCAGATCTTTAAGTGGAGTTTTTGTATATTGCCAAGGGTATGCCTTAGCATTTGAAGCGCAGTGTAAAATACCATTTAGACTTTCTTTTACTCCTTCAGTTAATGTGAAGGAGTTTCTTAATCTACTTGAGAGGCCACTGGATGAAACAGTTGACATGACATGAAATGCCTAACAATTGACCAACCATGCCCCATATACCTTTTATTAAAAAACAAACAAAAAGCCCCAATCTTCAGCCCATCGACACATGCCTGGTGCTTTCTCTTTCTCTGGCCCGCTTTTTATTACTTAATAAATAATTTTAAATTAAGATACAGTCTCCAAAGAATTTTAATCATAACAGTACCAATGAATATCATGCATTAATTAGTGAATCAATCAGTAAGCATTTAAGTGCTTTCTGTGTGCCAGGTACTGTGCACTGTTGGTAAGGTTTTCATCAGAAAAGGGAATGTGTGAGAATAGGGAAATAACACACGTAATCCATCTACACATATTGTATTTCTTTTCACTCTAGTCCTTATTTAAACTAATGCTTCTTCATTTTCTTCACTTTGAATTCCTAAGACTACTCTATTTTCATTCTGCTCCTATTGTTGGCAAAAGACTCTTGCCTTACATCCAGAGCCTGTAGGCAGAAAATACTATCTTTTTGCAGATATGGAGTCATGGTCTGCAATTAAAGTTAAATTTTAATATTGGCCTTTGTCCCTGAAATGCTGGAAGAAGGGAAAATTCATAAGAACTACATAGGTCATGTGGCTTATTTTTGTATATAGAAAGGTACAAGCCCCAACTTTAGGATCTGCATCCCCATCATGAGTACCTGTAGAGTCATGAGTAGTCTGAAAGTCAGAGATTCTCTCCAGGCCTAAAGGAAAATGCCACAAACTTGAAATTCTTTCTGACTCCTTAGTAATCATGTTTTTGCCTATCTAAGGCCAAGGAGTAGCTGTCTGTCCATTAACATTTCATTCCAATAAATCAGGCTTTGGACATGCAAATTCTTTTGAATGGGTTGTCTTTTATTTTCTACTATGGCAATTGGCTTCCTCCAAAAGGTACTTATTTAGAGAGCATTAGCTGCTAAGCCATGGGGAAAATAAATAAATGTCCCCCAAATCTTTATTGAAAGGTATAATCTGAGTTGCTACTTAAAACTAAAACTAGTTTTTGAGGGGATTACTCAGCCTTTATTTTATTTTTTTGTACCTATTTGTAGGAAGCTGAAGAATCTGGATTTCATAATACAGATGGTCTTCTCAATCCTTCAGACCTGTCTGGAACTGGGACAGAGAAGATTTCTTGCAAAAGAAATTTCCAGTCTGATGTCCACACTCACAGCCAAATCTATACTTGCTACAAATCCCCAACCAGTCTCTAGTTAAGCTAACCTGAAATTTAAGAAAGACACACTTTCTGAATCTGAGTCTTTTAAAGTTGTTAATTATTAATGACAATAAAAATATTAATGTCTAGATTGCTGGCCAAAGAAATTTCCTGAGTGAATTTGTTATTGTTATAAAAGCAGCTGATGAGTATTTGATATTGTAGATGTTTACAGAAGTTGAATCTCTGAACTGTTCATGTTAAAGGAGTTCAAGGTCTAGTCTAGATTGAGACATTGGCTGCCTTTGTGGTGAAAATCTTAACCTACTTTCAACTTCTCTTTCCTCTTTTGTTAAGTGATTTTCTGTGGATTAATAGGTTAATATTTGTAAAATGCTTTAGAGATTTTTAAAAAACACTTGAACTTTAATTCTTATTTATTATTATGGCAATGGTTTACCTTTCTCTCCTAATAAGTAGGTAAACTATGTGCCAACTTTGCATTCTATAAGGGCAATCATACTGCAGATTTTCAGCTATGAAATGAGAAAACTTGGAACTTACATTATTTAAATAAAGCCTGTTTTGTACTGTAAGGGAAAAAAGTAAGAGAAAGCATACTTGAATGAATGAGATCATGTAAAATGCCTTTTAAAGTTATTTGCATACATTTCTACTTGCTAATGACTTCTCTAAGCTGCCATCTCTAAAGTAATCTTCTTAATGTAATTGCTGTCAAGAGTGTATGCATATATTTTTTGTCTTTTGTGTACTCAGGTAAGGAGTAGCATTTCCACTGTCTATAAAATTGTCTGAAAGAAACTGTATCATGAGCCTATCATGAGTCCTATCCAGAAAAGCTCACCATGATTTGATCTAATCAATAATGATGTTTCCCCTGCAGAATTCTCAAAGTGCTTGGTTTTTAAACCTTTCTATATTGAAATAGCATGTATTTTGGTGGTATTTATATATTTAGTAGTATTTGGTATCTTATCCTATTAGATTGTAAACTCCAGGAGGACAAGTTGGATATCCCACATAAATTTTGTATTTTAAATAGTGCCCAGCATTTGACACTAAATATTTGTTAAAAGGATGAATTAATTGTAGTTCTTTGAGGCATAACATTTTTTTCTTTTTTGTTATTTTTGAACAGTACAAACTACAACTTGTCTCCATCTCCCTGTCATTATTTTAAGCAATTCTCCAGTTCCTTCATAGATTTCAGCAGGATCTATTACACCATTGAGCACTCAGGGATGTTTACACATTTTAATATTCAAATGCTGACTAGCTTTAAAAGCATTTACCATTTTTGTTTACATTGATGTAGCTAGAAAGTTCTTATATAATCATTCATCACAGACTCCAACATAACAATGCTCAGAAAGAAATGGCCTTAGGATGGCATTGTTGGAAACAATTAAGTAGGATTCAAGGCATCCACTGAACAGAGCCCCCACTGATATGGGAAGTCTAGTACTTGAAGGATCCACAAGTATGACTCTTCCTGTGTCTTCCCATCTTCTTTTCCCATGGCTATTTTCCAAGATGAAGAAGAGAGAGGACCGAAGACAAACAAACAAAAAAAACAGTGGGCTTCCAAATTACAGTGATTAATGAAAGTATATCTGTTTCACATAACTTATTTGAGATTTTGTAACCAGGGTGAGTAGCTATTTGGGGGGTGGGGACTATGTGGTACAATGGGTAGAGCACTGACCCATCTTCATGAGTTCAAATCTGATCTCTGATCTCAGATACTTACTAGCTATGTGACCCTGGGTAAGTCACTTAGTCCTGTTTGCCTTAGTTTATTCCTCTATAAAATGAATTAGAGAAGGAAATGACAGCTCCAATATCTTTGCCAGGAAAAGCCCAAATGGGTTCATGAAGAGTTGGACCTCACAAATGACTGAACAACAATCTGATTCAGTTTTATCTTCTTTGTCGAAAAGGAAGAGAAGATGGAGAGTAAATTTAAATATGTAACTTGAAAGCCTGATTTGTTTTAATGTTTAAACATCTGTTTAAGGCAGTGATTTCCCAAAGTGGGCGCTACCACCCCCTGGTGGTGCTGCAGTGATCCAGGCGGATGCTGATGGCCACAAGTGCATTTATCTTTCCTATTAATTGCTATTAAAATTAAAAAAAAATAATTTCTAGGGGGCTAAGTAATATTTTTTCTGGAAAGGGGGCAGTAGGCCAAAAACGTTTGGGAACCACTGATTTAAGGTAACTAGGTGTGATGGAAAGAGAGCAGCTAACTTCCCAGCCATAAAGACCTGAATCCAACCCTTGCTCCTGACACACTGGTTGGGTGACTCTGGGCAAGTTATATAACTTTTCAATTGAATTAAGTAAGGGGGAACCTGGTAAGTCACTAGATTTGGGTTTTATGTTTGGACCAGTGTTGAACCTGATGTTGATCAACCACAGGCTGAAGCCAAGATGTAAGCCTCACTTCCTGTGGGATGGTGGTAACACGATCTGACTGCTCTCTCACGATGTTATAAACAAAGAACTTGGTTTATTTTACAAAACACAGGATGGGGTCAGTGGACCAGGGAGGTGGAGTCCCTATATCTCATAAATTCTTATTTCTTCCCCTCAGCCTGACCTACAAAGGTGGCTTCCGTCCCAATAAAATTGGGCGACTCTCACTACGCTCTCTATCTACCTTAAAGGAATCTAGCTACCTAGTCCTGACTTGCTGGTCCACTATTAAACAGGAACAGAGTCCGGTTTGTCAGATAGGATGGCTAGAGGCCCAAAGGCCTGAGCCCAGGTGGTCTGGCTCAGGTTTAGGATTGATCTTTTGGGTCCTTGCAGCTCACACACAAAGATGATCAATATGGGAACCGGGGTCACAGGCTTCAGGATCACAGAAGGTCTCTTGATATCAGGAACCTCAGCTTCCTCCTGTAGCCCGATATCAAAATGGCCACAGGAAGTAAGCCTCTGCTCTCCTCAGTGTCCAGAGATCAATGGACCCCCACAGAATATGAGTGTTCCATTTTTTTTTTGAAATCTTAAAAAATATTTTATTAACATCTTTTGTTTTTTACATTGCTCTGTCATCCTGCTATATACCTCTTTCTCCTTTTCTCTTGTAACAAAGAATTTTTTTTCAAACATTTATTAATATTCATTTTTAACATGGTTATATGATTCATGCTCCTCCTTTCCCCTTCACCCCCCGCACTCCCCCCACCCATGGCCGATGCACATTTCCACTAGTTTTGTCATGTGTCCTTGATCAAGACCTATTTCCAAATTTTTGGTAGTTGCATTGGTGTGGTAGTTTCGAGTCCACATCCCCAATCATGTCCACCCCAACCCATGTGTTCAAGCAGTTGTTTTTCTTATATGTTTCCTCTCCTGCAGTCCTTCCTCTGAATGTGGGTAGCGTCTTTACCATAAATCCCTCAGAGCTGTCCTGGGTCATTGTATTGCTGCTGGTACAGAGGTCCATTACATTCGATTTTACCACAGTATATCAGTCTCTGTGTATAGAGTTCTTCTGGCTCTGCTCCTTTCGCTCTGCATCAGTTCCTGGAGGTCTCTCCAGTTCGCCTGGAACTCCTCCAGTTTATTATTCCTTTTAGCACAACAGTATTCCATCACCCACATATACCACAGTTTGTTCAGCCATTCCCCAATTGAAGGACATACCCTCCTTTTCCAGTTTGTTGCCACCACAAAAAGCGCAGCTACAAATATTTTCGTACAAGTCTGTTTATCTATGATCTCTTTGGGGTACAAACCCAGAAATGGTATGGCTGGATCAAAGGGCAGACATTCTTTTATAGCCCTTTGAGCATGATTCCAAATTGCCAGCCAGAATGGCTGGATCATTTCACAACTCCACCAGCAATGCATTAATGTCCCAATTTTGCCACATCCCCTCCAACATTCATTACTCTCCCCTTCTTTCATTTTAGCCAATCTGCTAGGTGTGAGGTGATACCTCAGAGTTGTTTTGATTTGCATTTCTCTAATTATTAGAGATTTGGAACACTTTCTCATGTGCTTATTGATACTTTTGATTTCTTTACCTGAAAATTGCCTATTCATGTCTCTTGCCCATTTATCAATTGGGGAATGGCTTGATGTTTTATACAATTGCTTTAACTCCTTGTATATTTGAGTGATTAGACCCCTGTCAGAGTTTTTCGTTATAAAGATTTTTTCCCAATTTGTTGTTTCCCTTCTGATTTTGACTACATTGTTTTTGTTTGTACAAAAACTTTTTAGTTTAATATAATCAAAACCATTTAATTTACATTTTGTAATTTTCTCTAACTCTTGCTTGGTTTTAAAGTCTTTCCTTTCCCATAGATCTGACAAGTATACTATTCTGTGTTCACTTAACATGTTTAT
>NC_058130.1:311443405-311454579 GCF_016433145.1 Gracilinanus agilis | reverse complement strand
CTTCCTTCCTTCCTTCCTTCCTTCCTTCCTTCCTTCCTTCCTTCCTTCCTTCCTTCCTTCCTCCCTTCCTGTCCCTTGCCCTCTTTCTCCTTGGTTTCCTCATTTTACTCAGGCTGGAAAAGGAGTGGCCACTCATGGGCCCAATTTCAATGCGAATTGGCATGGATGCTTTAATCTGCTTCAATTTTATGACCTGGGCTAGTTCTCCTCTCCTTGGGCAGCCTAGAGGCCATTTGTTCCAAGGCAAACACATGATATTACTGCTAGACTTAATATGGACATGATATTACTGCTGGACTTAATATGGACCCAAGGGGTCTTAGCCTCACTATAATTCAATATAAACTCAAGTGATCCAACAGCTTTGGCCTCCCCAGCAGCAGGGACTTTATGCCACCATGTTAGATTAGGAGCTTAGATGCTAATGGAGACAGACTCTGCACAAAGAAGAGTAGGAAGGTGAGTGGGGTTAAGGAGGAATAGTAATGCAGCAGGTGAGAAGGAGTCAATGGTGTACCTAGAGAGAAATCATTTATACTAAAGCTTTATCTATGTATTCCAACTAAATGATAAGGATAAAGGCAACTGCTGAGAAAAGGAGCAAAAAGGCCCACTTCTTGCTCATCTGTCTATGTGTATTAGTGCATCCAGTAAGTTCATGCATATCTTGGAAAAGGCTCAGAATTGAACAAGGAAGAAATTGGATCAGTTTGAACAGGGAAAATATGTTTTCTATGGTACTGAGCTTCTCTATCAAAATATAAACATAACTTTTGTTCATATCTACTAGCTATAAAATAAATAGATTGAGAAGATCAGTCATTTTCCTTTTTTTCATCTATTGGCTAATGATCCTCTGGACAGAAGACAGACTGACTGAAGGAACTATAATGATCCCAAATCATCATTTGTGTGATGATGCAGTTATTTTTACTCTAGTGATATTGCCTTAGTCTTTGCCCCTGAGGAGTAGCTATTAAAAACTCTTAGTGGACATCAAGAAAACAACTATATATTAACCAGAATGGAATGACAAGGTCAGTTTGACCCATAGCCACCAGAATGATTTTCTTGAAGTTCCTATCTGGCTGAGTTACCCTAGTACTCAGCACACTCCAGGAGCTTCTTATCATCTCTAAGATCAAATCTAAACTCCTCTGCTTGGCATTCTAAACTCTCCCCAATCTGGACTCATCCTGCATTTATAGAATGATTACTCCTTTACACTTGCCTTAAAGTCCATCCCATAGATGTTTTTTTTTCCCATTGATTTTGTCACTCCATCCCCTGTCTCTCTGCCTTAGAAGTTGGTATTCTCCACACCTGGAATATTCTCCTTCCTTGACTGTACTTCCTAAAAGCCCTAGTTTTCTTCAAGACTTAGCTTATGCCACTTTTTGCATAAGAGCCTTTAACTACCCCCTCAAGGGCAAAAACTAAGGCAATATCACTAGAGTCAAAATATCTGCAACACATGAGATCTTTCCTGACCCCTGCTTCCAACTAGCATTTAGTTCCTTCTCTCCCAAATCCACCTTATATCTGCTTTGTGTGTGTTCTGTTTATGCTTATAGATGTGCATATTGTCTCTGTGTCTGAATACAGTCTCTGAGAGAAATTCCTTTTGTATTTGGGTCCCCAGCACCCAGACCAGTGGCCATGGCACATTGGTTTTTGTCATTGTTCCATCATTTTCAGTTATGTCTGACTCTTCATGATCCCATTTGGGGTTTTCTTGACAAAGATATTGGAGTGGTTTGCCATTTCCTTCTCCAGCTCATTTGACATATGAGAAAACTGAGGCAAGCAGGGTTAAATGATTGACCAGAGTCATACAACTAGAAGGTATCTGAGGCTAGATTTGAACTCAGAAAGATTAGTCTTCCTGACTCCAGGCCCAATACTCTATTCACTGCACCACCTCCCTATGCTATAGTTCTGCTTGTTTGTTGATTTATTGTCTACACATTAAAATATTACTCAACTGTTGGAAATTATCAGTTCTTAATTGTTTTCATATGGATTATCTATTGGGTACCAAATGTGTTTTCCCAAAATGACTTCACTTTCTAAGGAAAGTATTTTGTACAACTGAGGCCTGATTAGTGCAAATAATGAAGTCACGAGCATTTAATTCATACCATTTGAAGTTATAAGTAATTAAGTATGGTAATTGTTTCAAATGGAAACATGCAATATGAATTTGACTAACACCACCACTTCCAGGGATTCATTATTTGTACTAATTAGGATTTAGCCACAATGTCACTTTTAATTTAAAAAGAATATTTTGTTTTATAAAACATTTTTACAATTAGATAATTTCATTCTTATGATCTTAGAAACCCTTACAGGGTAAATAGATCAGAGGTTATCTTTATTTTCCAGATCAAGAAACCAAGGCACCTATGTGCTAAGTGATTGCCCAGGGTTACATAATAAATTAGAGAGAGATTTAGGACCCAAAGTTGAGCCTTTAGGTTCCAAAGTTAGTGCCTTTTTCATAGACACAACAGGTATATACAGAAGAGTTCTGTGTTCATCAAAACCTAATTCAATTGCTTTTCCAAAGTCTTATAAGCTGATGAAATTAAAACATCACTTTATAAACTCTTAGGGGAAAAAATGCCATCCACACTACATGGCTGAAGTGTTCAGTGTTTATAGCTGTTTAAACAACATTGTTAAAAGGCAGATAAAATACCACTCAACTGTTGGAAATTGTCAGCTTTTAATTGTCCCCATATGGATTATCCATTGGGTAGCAAATGTGTTTTCGCAAAATCACTTCACTTCGTAAAGAAGTATTTTATACAACTTAAGTCCCTATATCAGTGTGAGTTACTACGTCTACTGCCTTTGCAGCTGCCAGTGTCAAGAAGAGGATCAGACAAAGGATTGGATTGCTGTTTGGGGTAGCTGAGACAATTTAACTGATGACTGAACAAGGAAAAGGTGCTCAATTAATTTTGCTTCTGCATTCTCTTCCAAGAATAGACAAGACCAAACAAAAACTTATTTTTTTGATGATGTTACTAGAATGTAGATCAGGGAAATATTATGGATATCATTAACCACAATTTTAGAAACACAGATTGAGAACCTTTCCTTAGATTATTGTGCCAGAATTCACACTAAACAGTCACTTAAAGCTGTCATGTTCTTTTTGTGGAAAAGTCAGTTATATGGTTTAGACCAGTGATGGGCAAACTTTTTAAAGAGGGGGTCAAAGGAAAGGAAATGCTCATCTGTCAGCCTGTTTCTAAGGCAACTCTTTCGAAGTTTTATTGTATTGTATCCTACTCGTATTTGTCAGATTGGGAATAATGTCTCACGGCCAGATAAAACATTTCAGGCTCACCCCCCCCCCCAACCGCATCTGGCCCACAGGCTGTAGTTTGCCCATCACTGATTCTAAGCACTAGCACAATTAGATAGCTTCAGATTTAGTATAATGTCTAGACCAAAGGAATAACCATTAAGTATTTAGCGTTAACTTGGATAGAGGTGCTCAGCTGAGGGCTTCTAGGATCTGCATTTGATCCTATACTTTTGAGCATTTTTGTCAATGAATCAAATAAAATTAATGCTTATTTGAAAATATACTTATCAAACTTACAGCTGGCAAAAACTGGGATAAATAACACTCTGGATGATGGAATTTTCAAAGATAACGATTGGTTTAAAACATTAGATTAAATCAAATAAGATTAAATTTATCAGAGATAAATGTAAAATCTTACATTCAAAAAGGCAATTCCACAAGTACAAAGTAAGGAAAGCTTAGTTAGACATCCAAAAAAAACTGAGAATCTTAGTGAAAGACAAACTTAACATGAATCAAGTGTGATATGGAAGTTAATTAAAATAATACAGTTTTAGGATATATTGAGATCTATAGATAAATAGCAGGATAGATAGATAGAACCAATATCAAGTGTTTAAGTGTTTACATGTGCCAGACACTATACTGAGGGCATAGTATTCAGGGCTAGGGACTTGATAGTCTGTATTTGTGGCCATATGTTTACACCAAATTGGAGAACTATGTTCCGTTCTGATGCTACATTTTAAAGACATTGATATGTTGGTGACTATTCAGAAGATAACCAGAACAAAGACCTTAAGTTCATGCCATATGAAAATTGACTGGAGGAACTTTTATACTGGAGGGATTCTTGCACAGATATGAGTTAGACTTCAGGGGACTTTGATGTTCCTTTCAGCTCTGAAATTCTGTGATTCTATGATTTTATGCTCCATACTGTAGGTGTTTAATAAATGCTTCTTGAACTGAACTGGGTCTAAAATGAAAGAAATGATACTGTTAGATAAAAAATCCATTTTGTGCATGGTGGAAAGCATGTGCATAGAGGCCACATAATCAAAACATTTCAGAATTGGAAGAGAATTTGATGGTCATTTAGTCCAACCAACCACCAAAAATATATTCACCACTCTCTGTTTTCTTGGCTGTCATATCACAGTCTTGGTTCCTTGATCTTTCAGTCCACTAAAATCCCCAGATCTTTCTCAGATGACTCATTATCTAGCCATAGTTCCTCTGTCTCATATCCAAATACAAGACTTTGTGTTCACTCCTAATGAATTTCTTTTCTTTAGATTTGGCCCTATATTCTAACTGTTGAAATATTTTTAGATTCTGACTTTGTCATCATCCAGTGTTGAACAGGATAGCTAATTACAGCCCAAAATATGCTTGATAAATTGGCTTCAAATTATGGAAGATTTTAATGATTCACTTGTAACTCCACATGATCACTCCTATTCAAGAAATTCCTTTATGTTCATATAAACATTTGCCTGTAAACATCCTCTTCAGTCCTAAAATTAAAGAAAACTTAATTGTTCCTGATGTCACCTTGAAGACAAACTTCCCTTTTAGGTGATTTCTACCTATCTTATCTGCTGGTACAAGAAATAGATGTAGGTAAAATACATCTCTAAAAGTTTTGCTTCTTGAAAATATTCCTAATATGTTCCTGAAAGAGACCTGCTCGATATAAGATAACTTTTGTCAAAATCATATAAACCTAGACTCTATGTCAAGGAACCATCCCACAAGCAAGATATGACCAATTAGAGATTCGTGAGGTTTCAAACTGAAAATATAGAAATGGAGAACAAGAGATAACCTTGTCTCATCCTTGATTAAAATAGAAAATATAGAGCATAATTTGAGAAGTGAAGTTCAGATATTATTATTCCCCAGAAGGATGACAGAGATGTATAAGTAGACCCATGCTAGCTCGGTTCCTGAAAATCATACCACATTTTACTATGCAAATACAAAGAATCTAGATTGTGTATCCTGGAAACTAAAGTGGTATATATAGCAGAGGATTAGTAATGTACCTATGTCTCATGCTTGGCAAGCCCAATCAATTCAGTAATATATATGCTCATGGCTATTTCTGAATAAAAGCTAAACTCAGAGCACAAAAGTTTGTGCCATGTGCTATGTCCATGATTAAGGGAGAAGATTTTTGAAGATGGAAGGGTTTGACCACCTTCTTCCATCTGGCAGGGCATGACTGGGCATTATGAACTAGACTTTCCCCACCATGAAGCCAATATATTAGTATTCTTATCAACTTTGTGACATTTGTTATCCTTATTGAATTTGTGTTATGTAAAAATTTCATAAGTACCTACTTATATCTTTATATGAGTTTTTGGTGAAAAAAAGTTAGATTCCTGGGACATTCCATTAGAGATGATGATTCTTCTATTTCTGTGCTGACTCCTTGTGAAGTTCTTTCATCTAGCCCATATTCTTCTATCTTATCCTTAAGAATATTATTAGAGATTTCAGAAAATTCTTTGCCAAAAATCTAAACCAATCACAGCCATTTCATTCCCCTGAATCAACAGTGTAGCCACTCTGAGAAAAAAAAAAGGGAAATGAATTTATCATAAGCCCTGTTCCTGATGATGCCATCCTAAACCTTTATGACTATAGTTTCCATTTCTAGATGTTCATTAACCATCCTTTAAAAAATATATACTAGATTTTTGTCATAAAAAGAAGTCAAACTCACTAGCCTATAATTTTCAGACTGATCTGTTATCCTTTTGAAAACTATGATTCCATAGCATCTCCCCATTCACCATGGTATCTCAAAGACCATCATGTTTGGCAATGCTTCCAGTAACCTGAGATGTTGTCTATCTGGTCCTGATGACTTTCATTCTTCTAGAATGTTGGTTGCTCTCTTACTATCTTTCTACTTACCTTTGATTTAAATTCCCTATTAAGCATTTTTGTTCTGTCCTTTTCAGTCCAAAGATCATTCTCCTTGACAGAAAAAAATGGAAGAAAAATAAAAATTAAGCAACTTTATTTTCTTTCCAACTTCTGTGACCTTTATCCCATCCACTCTAATTAGAAGTCACTTCCTTTTGCTAAATGTTTTCTTTTCTCCTGGGTTAGTTAGGTAGCAGTGGATTGAACACTGGGCCTGGGAGTCAGGAAAACCTGAGTTCAAAACCTATCTCAGAGACTTATTTGCTGAGTGACTTTGAGCAAGTCATTTAACCTTTTTTTGCCCAAATTTCCTCATCTGTAAAACAGGGATAATAATAGCACCTACCTCTCAGGGTTGTTATGGGGATTAAATGTATTAATAATTGTAAAGCACTTAGATTTTTCCATGCTTTTGTATTCGCACTCGAGAGTTTGTCTGCTTCTCTCTTCTTTATGCAGAGAAATAAAGAGGTTTTTTTCACTGGATAAAATGCATCACAAAGGTAGGACTGACTGCAGGTGAGATGGATAGATAATTTGCCTTCTTTGCAAAACTTCTATTCTGGTATGAATTCATTTGTGTTTTAAGCCAGCCACTGTGTATTTATATTATATTTATATATATGCATATATTTGGAATTTCTAACTGTATGTCACAATTATCAGAGAGAAAAGACTGTTACTTTCACTCCATACCTAGGGGCTAAAAAGAAAAGACAATTTTAGCCTGGGGTGCTCTGTGTGACTTAAATACTTCACAACAATTATAATAAAGATAAGGAATGTTATTCATGGCAAAAGCTAGTGCAGAGGGAGTCTTCCCAGGGTACTGTTAAAGTTTTGTTGGCATTTGAGTAGGGTTTGTAATTACTTTAAAAGCATTTGACAAGTAATATAGACAAGCCTGTTGGTCTGCTTTGGGAAAGACAATTGTTTTATTTTGCTCAATTTGGATTCTCAAGACTTTGCTAGAAATGGCCAAATTGGGAGGGGTGGGGGGGAAACATCATTGTAAGACTAGAAACGAAGTGCAAAAACTACTGAACTTCCAAGAAGCATCATGGTTGAACCTGTCCTAACCAGCTGTTCAAATGTCTTATTGTGAAGTAGAAGAGACCCTGGTCTCTCAAATGTTATGCTAGCATAATGAAAGCTCCTGAAGGTTCTGCCATGCTGGAATGACTTTGAGAAGTGGTCCAGTGGAGGATTGTATTTCTAGGGTCCAGTCTTATTATGTTTGGAGAACAATGACCATCCTTGCCAAGTTTGGAGCCACTTATCACCATAACATTGGTCAGCAAATGAACTAATTGTGTTGGCCAACAGGTAAATTAACTGTTTTGCACAGTCAGTAAATATATATTAATTGCCTATTTCATGCCAGACATTGTGCTAAGTGCTGAGGATTTAAAAAAGAGGCAAAACACAGTCCCTATGATGAAGAATTTTAAGATCTAATGCCTGTAATCTAATTGTCACACATAGCAACCAAATCATAGAGAGTTTAGGACCAGTATGTGGAGGCTGAGGGAGCTCACACAGTTAAAATCATGACTCTTTTGAAGTATTGAAAGGTTAAAAGGAACAAGCATTTTAGATAAATATTTGCCAAGCATGTGAAAAATAACACAGTATAGTGAAATGAACATTTGGCTCAAAATCAAAGAACTTGAGTGTTACTAACCTGTATGACCTTTGCTTAGTTATTTAACCTCTTTTTGTTTCTCCTATGGTAAAGAGGGATTGATAGTCTATGCTGTCATTTAGCTCATTAACTGTTGAGAATAAAATGGAAAATAAAATAGGATGATGTCTTTGAAAAACTTGTGCAGGATGTCAGTTATTTCTATTATAGATATTCTAGCCAATTCTTGATTGTTCCATAATATTCTAGAAATATTTCTACAGTAGTGGCTACATAGGAAATGAACATCTGAGAACTCATTCAGAAAGAGTTGTGTGGAGCAGAGAAGTATTTTTCTTTCTTCTACACCTTATAAAGAGAATTAAGGGAGGGGTATTTTAATGTGAAAATAACATTTTATTATTATTATGAATAGTTTTCATCTCTCAGACCCCCTGAAAGGAGCACAGGGATTCCTAGGACTCCCAAGATCATACTCTTAAGAGCCTCGGCTATCAACATTCAAACTGGATAATATGGACTATACCATTGAGCTTGAATTATATTGCTTGTTTAGAACTGATCATATTAAACAGATAATTGTCTTTATTTTACTCTTTGTAAACAGAGAATTCTAGGCAGATTAAGTAATGCAATAGTGTTTTTCTCTGGACAAAACATGATGTTTTCATATCCTTATCAGACTTGGTAGCTGGTGAAATGTCAAACTATACTGCGTTGGTACTTCCTGTTTTCAGGTGTCAAAGGATGTGTTATGCTATCCAGAACCTTTCCTCAAGCTTTCACTGTTGTTGTTTTATAAGAACTTTAGATTTTGTGAGAAAACAGCCAGAAAAAAAGATAAGAGTTCATTCAATAGAATTGGGACCCATTAGGTTCAGATAAAAAAGCAAACATAACATGTCTGGCAACATTTTCATTGCTCTTATGAAAGAAAGTACCTTGGAAATCCCTTTATAAAGCACAAATTAAGTTAAGAAGCAATCAATTACTCAGAAGCTTATATAAAAATACCCAATTCCTCTCCAGGTCAAATACCCTTAAAAGAAGACCATTTTCAAGGAGTAAGATTTAGAGTGAGAAACACATCCTAGAGTAGGAAAATCTGTCTTCTAGGCTTATCATTGCCATTGGCTAAAAGGAAACTTTGGGAAAATCAATTGTCAGTTCTTAGTTTCACCAGATATTTTTACTTGTTTACTTGTTAGGCATGATACAACCAGATGAGTGGCTAGATGGCCACTTGTGGAAAGGAAACTGGATTTGGAAACAGAAGATTTGGGTTTGAATAGAGCAGTGATTCCCAAAGTGGGTGCTACCGCCCCCTGATGGGTGCTGCAGCAATCTATGAGAGTGGTGATGGCCACGGGTGCATTTCTCTTTCCTATTTATTGCTATTAAATTTTAAAAATTAATTTCCAGGGGTGCTAAGTAATATTTTTTCTGGAAAGGGGGCGGTAGGCCAAAAAAGTTTGGGAAACACTGGAATAGAGGCTATTGCATTGGAATGGGCTAGTTGTTTTACTTCCCCAGCCTCTGTTTCTTCACCTATAGCAGACTATCTATTTCAAAGGAGGAAGAAAGCATTTTGTAAACTTTAAATCATCATAGCAATGAATATCCTCTTATTCATATTTCTGTGTGCTATAAAAAGAAAGGAATTGACCTCAACAATCTCCAAGGTCCAATAGTCCTATTATGTTGTGAAGACTAACATATTGTTCTAAAATGAAACAATTCATTAATATAAAAAGGGGAAATATTTATGTGCATATAAAACAAAATATAATAGCAGAATGACAATTTTCTTTTTTAAATAGCTTTTATTTTTTTATTCAAAAAGATCTTATTTACCCAATTACATATAATAACAATTTTCAAAACATGTTTTCCAAAACTATAAGATCCAAATTGTCTCCCTCCCTCCCTTCCTTCCCTCCCCTTTCTTGGAGATGGTAAGCAATTTGATTTGAGTTATACATGTATTATCATGCAAAACATATTGCCATATTGGTCATAGAATGATAGTTTTCATGATATGTGTGACTCAATTGTTAGAGGTAGACATGATACCAGCCTCTTCTTAGTGCAGGTCTGATACTGGAAAAACATGAGGCTCTTAAAAGTCATAGGACAGTTATAGACCAAAGATATTTGCCAAAGATACCATAGCACTTGGCTTCACCTCCCTACTCTCCATGGAAATATATCTGTTCGTCAGAGCAGGATGTGGTGACTCTCCTAGGGCACCAATCTCACATGGGTGGATCTTTTTATTCCCATATGTGGCCAGGAAGTCATTTGAACCCAGTCAGAGGTCACTAGGAATCTGCTCTCAGGAGAGTTGCAACTTGAGCTTTGCTCTTAAATTTTACTAACTTTTAGGACCTATCTTAGTTAGGAGAGGTAGGCAGAGGAAGAAATTTATGTAACTATAATATTATTGATCAATAATATTAATTATTTTATATTTTATCAATCAATTTACTATTTATATTATACAATAATTATTTTGTTATTTATATCACATGATAATTAATTTATCATTTATATTCTTTATTGTTTATAGTAATAATTAATTTATTGTTTATATCAATTATTAATAATATTCATTTAGTTGGTCCTATGACATCAATCACATGCCTTATGAAAGATAACTTCATAAAGAAGCTGTGACTTTTGGATTTGCCAACTGTATTACTTGTTCTCATTTAATTTGCAACCTCAACTAAAACCCTTCTTCAAAGTCTCAGGATGGCATGTGACGGTGGTTTCTTGATGGTTATGCTAACAGACTACTCTGGAAGCTCCTCTCTGGCTGGAAAGTCTTCAGATATAGCCTGGGTATTTGGACTTGCATGTCTGTCATCCAAAAAAATGGCCTCATTTCTGTAAATTTAGAGACCCACCAGTCTGGCCATAGGCTTTTTGACCACAACAACTCTCAAAGATTATCTGCCAATAATAGCAAGGGCACAGGCTGCTCTCTGAAGGGAGTATTCACATGGACCCAAAAAGGTGGATGCTTCAAGTGTGGATGTTGTTCTGCTCCCCTGTTAGATTTAATACCACGAAGGTGGGTTTAGCATTCAAAAGAAAGAAAGCTTTTGGTTGGTTGTAACATATGGCTCTAATGAAGTAAAGATGATATTACAATATGTCTTGTATTTTGAGTGCTAAAAAGTGGGGTGGGCAAATAATAATAATAATAAAGCCTGAAATTCTTTGGGTATCTTTGGGCTATAAAAATGAGTAAATGGA